>NC_079173.1:9224194-9346694 GCF_947568905.1 Ostrea edulis | reverse complement strand
TCCATTTAAAAAATTTATATTGATATTTTTTCAGGTATCCTTTAGTTATCTATAAAACTAAATCAGGGGAGAAGTCAGGGTGTTTTTAGGGTATGTAGGGGCCGAAATAAGGCCCCATTCCCAATGCTAAAAAACATGTATTTTTCCCACTTTTTGCTTTGAAATTCCCAAACAATGAAAACAAACCAAGCAGAGTAGCCTAATTGTTCATAAATCTTCTTCACAGGCCCACAGATTATAAGTTTTGCTTCACTGGGCCAGAAGAGCTGAAATTTACAAAAAAGGTCCCTGACATAGTGCAGATTCAAGTTTGGTAAAATCATGGCTCCCCGGGGCTGAGATGGGACCAGAATAGGGGTAAAACTTTTACAATAAAAATATAGAGCAAATCCTTATAACTCTTCTTCTCAAGAACCACTGGGCAAGAATAGTACAAATTTACATAAAATCTTCCTGACATAGTGCAGATTCAAGTTTGTAAAGATTATGGCCCGGGGGTAGGATGGGCCACAATAGGGGATCAAAGTTTTACATGCAAATATATCTATTAGAAATCTTAAAAAATCTTCTCAAGAACCACTGAGTTAGAAACGTTTACATTTACATGAGAGCTTCCTGACATACATGTAATGCAGATTCAAGATTGTTAAAAGCATGGCCCAGAGGGGTAGGGTGGGGCCACAATAGGGGATCGAAGTTTTACATACAATTATATTGAGAAAATTTATAAAAATCGTCTTCTCAAGAACAAATGGGCCAGAGATCTTTACATTTACATGAAAGTTTGCTGACATAGTGTTGATTCAAGTTTGTAAAAATTTTGGCCCCTTGGAGTAGGTTAAAGCCACAATAGGATCAAAGTTTAACATGCGAATATGTAGGGAAAATATTTAAATATGGGCCAAGGTGACTCAGGTATGTGATTTGGTCTATAGGCCTCTTGTTCATATTGCTTATTTTTTAAACGCTGCAAATGGAAATTTAGGTTGATATTGAAATATTTCGCGTTTAAACACCAGTCTGTAGCAGTGTTAGTGACCTGGATATCTTGAAGACATTAACACTGAGTAATCCCGTTGCGTAACCTCCGTGTTGGAAAATGTACAATAAAAGGTATGCAGACGCATTACGGCGTCTTGCATAAGTAAAGTGACACGAACGTAATCAATGCAGCCCAAGTTTTGGATTTTTAAATAATTCTCTCTTATACACGAGTTACCTGTAACATTTAGGCCTAAATCTCGCTTCGCTTGCTATCAATTGAAGAACACGATATCGATAATCATCAACATTTATTAACATAAAATAACGTTTCATTGCTTTTTAATTTCAGTTGTGCATGTAATAGTTTGATATGTGAATGAACAGGTGTATCAGCTGGTATATTGTAAACAACATACATGTACACAATACATCGGTGTACACTGTATTACATTGAAAATGTTCGGGAATCGAGTTTAGCAATGCTATTTCATGCTGACGTTACATTGAAAATTTAATTAAAGGATGTATAATTATACATTGAGGAAGGATGAACATTTACAATTAATATACAAAATTTGAATTCTGACAATCGAGGCTTATCGGGTCATGTTTAAACACAAACATTTACAATTAATATACAAAATTTGAATTGTGGTAGTCCTTAATCGGGAAGAGTTTATTCAACATCAGAAGTAACATACTGAAAGAGTAGTTAAAATAAATGCATTTGCACTATATATCAAAGATTAAATGCCGAAAATCATCACCACTTATATAACTGTATGTTATCTAAACCAAGTATATTTGGGAAAGAAGAAAAAAAGTTTATCAAGACACAACATTAAAAATCTAATAGGCCACCCCGATATAAAGAAAGTGCATGCCAATCAAGAAATCACATTTGTGTAATAATATAATATCAATATATATCTAACAAGCCGATGTAATTAATATTGGAACGGCCTGATAGAACCGTATCTATAAGGTACTATTAGTATAAGACACCGTTACACATCAAATAAATAAAATCAACTAATTTCAAAATAGATTTTCATGCGAGAACTTGACATCAATATAGTACATTGTATATATATTTACCAACAATATTAGGATTTTTCGCAGTTTTTTAAAGTTATGCACAATTTCTCTAGGATAATGTTGCGACAGAAAATGTTTGATTGTTCACGAGCGGTCGTAGGTTGTTATAAATATTCAATTGTTTAACTGCAACGCCTCCAATATGTTAGTAGAAATGTTTCCACAATCTATATGGTTCTATGGTTATTTTTCTTCTAAATGCCAACAGTTTATACGGTACTTTGTTATACACCTTAAAATATTTCTTATATAAAGCTAATACGATTTAGAAGTAACATTTCAACTGTTAAACCAATTCTCACACTCATGGTCTATTGACCGGTCAACAGTTTACGAACTGTTGACCGGGCAATAGTCTGCTTTATTTCTATTGGCTATGTAATTCACGTGGTTCTCGGTCTGCTGCTATGGCGAGGTTCACTGATTTGACTGATGAAGATCCAGAATTTAGTAGATGGATCGCAGCCCAGAAACACGAAAAATGTAATTGTTGATTTTTAATTAGGATATTACGTAAGTTTTCTTTTAAACGAGTGGAAGTGTTGATAAATGTATTCAATTCCTCTGTCATGTTAAAAATTCGAAGTCAACAAACTATGTCACATGGCATATGTATCTAGTAAAATATCGTAAAAATTAAAAGTGTATAACAAAACAGTTATAGACTGTGTCCTCGGACAACAGTTGTTTTGTTTGACCCTCGAACGGATCTGTTGCCCTTAGCCTACGGCTTCGGGCAACAGACTCGTTCTCGGGTCAAACAAAATAGCTGTTGTCCACTAACCCAGTCAATAACTGTATAATTTCACATACTGGGGCTTTAAATCACTGTTTAAACATTTTGTTTGAGTACGCAAAAATAATTGTCAGGGAGAAAGGGATATTTCTGAACTACGTGCTGTTTTTAATGTTCTACTTACCGTAACTTTTTCCCTGACTTTTGACTGAGTTCCTCTGCTGTACAAGGTTGTTGTATTTCGATGAAGGCATCGATTATCCCTGTTTTGTAACCGAAACAAAAGAGAAGGGTACTCAGTCCGTCTCTCACCATCTGCTTCAGATCTCGGGGAGTTCCAGGGGACGACATGTTAGTTGTCTAGGCAGAAGTCACTGTAAATCTACTGTCACAGAAGACGGGTGTCTAGTGAATGGACTACTCTATGGTACACACTCACTGGATGTGACGATTGCATACAAATGCTATCAACTGCAAATAATCTGTTATTCTGTTCTGTTCTGGATACTGTTAGTGCTTGTTATCACATCAGTGCCGCAACCTACTTTAATTTCACCTCTAATCTAGGTCAGGTCGATATATTGCAGATGTATGCATGTATTACACTGACGCGACAAGTGAACAAAAGCCGCGTGATACATTTAACAAAAACAAAAAATTGGATGAATTACTTTGGCGTAGTTTGCATATAATAAATACGAATATAAAATTCCTACAAAATAAGCGACTTGATCTCCAAAAGTTGAAATATATTACACCTTCTGAACTCTATCTTTTTCTTTCGAAATGAATGGAATAAACTACATTCTATACGATAAAATGTATTCATTTTACTTATCGAAACATACATTTAGTTGTCATCTTCAAATATGATAAATTATAAAATTGCTGTCCAACTTAACCCCCAAAAGAGAATCTGAATAAGTTATTCTAATTCTGGAAATCCATGAATGTTGTTGTTTTAATATATTTTGCTGTCTCTTCTATACCCGCATATCCCTAAAACGTTCTGGTATTTTGTTGTCACCCTGGTCCGTGGAAAATTATTTCTGAGGTCCTGGAGATGTGCAATAAGGTTTAAGAATTTTCCTTTTCATCCTGGGGCCGAAATTATTTAGGATCTGAAAAAGAAAAGAAATAAAAACCCTGATGACCAGAACTCCTCTCACAATTTACGCAGTAGCCAAATAATCTTTTGGAAGATGGTGGTGTCCTGTAGATGTGCAATAAGTACTTTTATCATGCCCTCACTCACTGCAGGTGTACAGTATGTTCATCTTAAGGTCCTAGACTATATTGCATGTATATGTTTCTGAGCATTTGTATATTTTATGTAAACAATCACTTTTGCTCAGTCATGCAGATGTTATCAGTAACTAAAAGGACCAACTTGCTGATTAGTTCGGCATTGACCTCTACCCTGGTTCCAGTTCAGATCCTGTCTTCTAGATCACTTAAGCAATTCACACAACAGCCATATCCGTTTTCGATCTTTTTGTTCATCTATATCGCTGTCCTTAAAACCATCATCTTTGAATCAATTTCAGTTTTATAATCATGCTACATATATCTGTAAATATGTAGTGGAGTGCAAAATATATAAAATGCATACACGGTGCAGTTATCCTAAGGTATGGAGTTGTAGGACTCGGAGACGGAGAACGTCGTCTCTGGCCGGGATCCGTGTTACAACTGCTTGCAGGGTGCCTGGGAAATGGGGATGACCAGTACTCATATATTGATCACATAGGACAGATTACTGACACCTCCTAAGTATTAACATACACAGGTTGAGTGGTGGATTATTTTCCACATTTTCTAGGTCTCTTGGTGGGACCAGGTTCCTAGGAGGAGTAAGCATCCGCTGTAGATCGATTACAACCCCTGAGCCCAATATCTTGATTAGATAAACAAACCAATCCGCATTCAAAATCAGTGCGCAACGAACGACCTAACAATCGGTATGAAACACGTCAGACAGCATTTGACAGGTTGTATTAGCAAACTACGTCGTTATAACGACTATAGAATTTGCGAAATGCTGTCTTTAAACGAGAGAGTTGAAACCCCTGTACTGTCAACTTGTTTGTCAGTAGCTTGCCTCGATTTAAAACCTGATCATATACTTAATAAGCGCTTGTGTATCGAATCAGGTGAGAGACATCAACACCATATGCAGGTGATAATGGAATATTGCTACATAAATATGGGAAGTTGACGACGGAGAAGCTGCAATCATTCCGTTTTTCATAAAGTTGAGTTGTTAGTTTGCCATAAGCATCTATGTTATCAACATTTATGCAATCAACTTCTAAATTTTCTGATGTGTATCAAACTTATCTCGACAGAATAGAGTACACAAACAAGTGTGTTGGCAGTTTTTGTCACTTTACTTACTGTAAACTATAAATGACAGAACAAATACAATACAATGTATAAATGATAAATGAAAATTCACAATGGGCAATGCGACATCAATGGTTATATTCCATATTCTCAATGACCAAGAATCGTCAAGGCTTAACCAATATTCACAATGAAGTCCATCATCAATAAGCGTTCAATATTCATAGGTCAATGAAGTTAAATGGTAAATGTTCAATATTTTCGTTGTATGATACACATTCAATGGTGATCAGTGGATTTTACACACAGTGGTCTACATCGACTTTTTCAATAGTGTATGGTGTAGAAACAATGAAAATGGCACAATGACGGAAGCTCAAATTATTGGCCAGAGACTCTGAGAAAATGAACGGAATCTGTGGCAGGGCTTCAAGCAAAGTTCGGCCATATGTCCGAAGGCGTCAGATCCCATGGTGTTCATATATATCTCAACTAATTTGATATGCAAGAGCTTGTTCTGGGTATAGTCAGTTTTTAAATCGAGGTAAGCTACTGACAAACAAGTTGATGGTACAGGGATTTCAACAGTCTCGATTGAAGTCAGCATTTCGCAAATTCTATGGTCGTTATAACGATCTAGTTCGTCAATACAATCTCGCATTGGGTCAAATGCTGTCTGACGTGTTTCATACCGATTGTTAAGCCGTTCTTGGCACACTGATTTGACTGCGGATAACTCCGTTTACCTGATCAGGATATGGGGCTCACGGCGGGTGTGACCGGTCAACAGGGGATGCTTACTCCTCCTAGGCACCTGATCCCACCTCTGATGTGTCCAGGGGTCCGTGTTTGCCCAACTATCTATTTTGTATTGCTTGTAGGAGTTATGAGATTGATCACTGTTCGTTATCTTCACCTTGCATAAGTACTTTTTTGGCAAAGAAATGATCACGCCATATCCAGATTGCAGCAACTATGGGTACGAGTTCCAGAAATGTAATGTCTCTACGTATTTGAGGGTACCAAGAATTTGGCCAGTAGAGGACTGCCCAAAGGTTTTCAAAAAACACACCCCACTACAGGAACCACAACTGTAGGTGAAAAGGTTGAGTGACCCATTGTCAGACCAAACTATGTCAAGGAATGGGGTTTTACCATTGTAGTTTTCAAGAAATTGGAGCTATACCCGAGCATCTTCCTTCATTGAGTTAGTTACTCTTCTAAGGAAATATGATTTTTTTTAATACCATATATTGCATTGTGAAATCGACGGGAGAATGCCCTGCTGCCAGGAAGTGCTTTAGCAAAACAGTTGAGTGAGCCACAAAGCGACTGCATATCTTTCACAGAAATTTCTTGGAACAAAGGAATGAAGCTAAGGAAGACTGAAGCTCTGAACATTAATTAATAACAGCTGTAATGACAATAGCTTGTGTAACTGTGTTGATACCTAACCCATGAAACGATAAATTAGTAGTCGGGCCCTGCGTTTTCTTTGCATTAATAGGGATACCAAACTATTGACACAAGGTGTCAAAGGACTTTGCAAGGTCTGAACGATGTGACGTGTCCCCCTTTCCAACAAAACAAAAAATCATCTAAGTAATGTATATTTTCTGACTATTACGCCTTTTAGTCAGTACCCAGTGGAGGAATGATGAGACTTTTTCAAGCGTTGAGCATCTATAGAACACCCGAAAGACATACACTTATCGAAATAGAATTTACCGTCAATACACATACCTATCAAGCATAAATCAGAGGGATGAATTTGTAACAGGTGAAATGCAGTCGACAAGTCCATTTTGAATAACAACGTGCCCTTGCCTAGAGTTTGGATCATAGACATTGCCTGATCAAAATATGCGTAAGAGACTGAACATAGGGCAGGCTCAATGAAATCGTTGACACTATTTCCTATAGGAGCAGACAAGTTTGTTATCACTCGCCATCCCCTGTCTTTTCATGGACGACTCCAAAGGGATTGCATCTCAAATTGAACATAGGTGGGCTGTTGAATGGCCCTGCCATGCGACCAAGTTATATTTCTTTCGTGATTTTGGCAAGTAGCTCAGAGCTATGATCAGTAGCAGGTATCATATTTTTGTGTTGTAATGGGAGCCTTAAGCCAGTGTAATTCAAATAAAAGCCAATTTGAAAACCACACAAAAGACATTGAGCTATGTTTTTGTCAGGGTATAGAGCTAAGTAATCTTAAATAATATGAATCTTAATTGGAGTTGAACCTAGGGCCCACAAATGACTGCCGTGGGTGGGAAGTGGACTGAGGTGAGTTGGGACGAAAATAACTGGTTTGATTGAGGGGTATTTTGACGGGTGTTGGTGGATTCGTTTGAATGTAGTTATCAGCAATGGATGCGTTGATGAGTCTTGTGGCAATACATACACAAATGCTGGTATTGGCAAAGTTGCTTACTGCACGAACCCTTGTAATTATAATCGTAGCACGTCAAATTTGACTGTGTTTCCTGCGTTATGAACTGATTAGCCATATAAATGAGCCAAAGTTCGGCATCAACAGAGCCCCAGGGAAGTGATGTGGGACATGGAGACCCAAATTATCTGACACACTGATAAGAGGCATTGGATTATTAGCAGATGATTGGAAATTGTCCTGGTGAAGATCCGGCTTTGTCAGCTGAAGCTGGGTAGCACTGGATACTGGTAGGACTAGTGTCATCAGTGATTCTGGTGGCACCGAGGGACTTCCTTACAACATGACCCAGCCTTGTACTTACGGGACGGGTCCTTGCATAGGGTAATGTGGACTTCCTTTTCGACTGCTTAGCCCTCAACATTTTAATGATGGAAAATTACCTTGGGATAATAAACAGTAATAAGTGTATGTCAAAACAAAAACAAACAAAACAAGTTCAGCTAAATAATACAAATGGCGTGTGCACGGCTAAAATGCGGCAAAAACAGTGGTTTAATTGTTGATCCAGATAAAATTAAAATTGATACAACTATTTACATACTGTTAATCACTGGAAGATTTGAAAGTAAACACTCACTGTTACTGAAATGGGGTAATAGTTAAACGTTGTTCCATATAGATATGAAATCAATAACACTTGCGCCCTGATGATCACTGGAAAGCGTAATACTTAAAATCAAACACTCACCGTTAGTTCTCTTACTAAATTACTTTACCAAATATGTTACTTGATGCATTAAAAAAGGTAGATGAATTCGGATTGGCAGTTGAAGAAACGTTTTCTTGTTGTGAAATCTGTAAAGAAAGCGATTACTGCGCATGGTCCAGATGATGATGTTGCGGAGATTGACGATGATCACCGATGGGCATTGCACTAATCAAGGACATGGGAGTTGTCTATCTTGAGCACATAATTGTTCTATGCGTTCTCAATAACAGGACTTAACTCGTATTGAGTTAAGTCTGATTATATATGGACTAGTGTTAAAGTTTTACACTACCTAGAACATGTCTTATTTATTACTTGTAATTGCAGATTTACCTTATATTGAATATTTGGGGAAAATGTTACAAGTGTAGTTATCCATATTTTCCAAAGTGTTGTATAAATAAATTTAATAAAAGAATAAAATAAAAATATTGTTTCACATTACTACGTATATATCTTAAATGTTTGTAATCCTTTTACCCAATAATTCTGGAATATATTTGAATTACACATGTAGGAATGTTATAAGGAGTCCGGTTTTCAGTGGTCTAATACCAGCCTAATGAGTGTTTAATTTTCATCACATTATCATTTTTTTTGAAAAATTCCAATTAATTAAGAAAACAATATGTGAATACCTTTTCAGAAACATTAAATAAGTATAAAATGTGTATCAGATATCATGGGTGAAGGAATTAAGATAGCAAATTCTTATTCTTAGAGCATGGTGATGTTGTAAGAGTGATCTCCCTTTACTCAATTCAAGAATTTTATATTTTGATAATTTGACGAACACTCTTTATACAGGTATATACATATGACCCCCCCCCCCCCTGAAAATTATAATAAATGAAATAATTTACTTAAAAGCTGAACATTTTATCTGTTTTTGGAGTAGTGTAAGATGATGTTGTCAATGGTAACTAAATAAGCCACTGAACACCATGTCGATTACCACATTTTGATAAAACTCTCAGAAGTCTCAAAATGCATCGCAATGCATAATTATGACAAGATATGCCGGGAATTCCATTAATTAAAGTCAATGTACATTCATTTCTTAGATCTTTTGTTCTCAATATCCAGATACATTTGATGAGCTATATTTTTTGTGTATAATTTTTATATTTACGTCTAATTTTGGCGCGTATCACTCTGATGTAAAAAAAAAAACTCTCCCCACGTATGAATACATTTTCATTATTTAAACACAGTTTAATGCAGCGTCATCTATTTTAATGGCTTTTTTGTACAGCGATGGTTAATGGAATTCAAAATAATCAGACATTTACGACTATGAGTATGCATGAGAAGGCAAAAATAACGAACAGTGACCAATCTCATAACTCCTATAAGGAATGCAAAATAGAGAGTAAGGCAAACAAGGACCCCTAGATATACCAGTGGTGGGATCAGGTGCCTAGGAGAGTTAATATTCCCCTGTCGACCGGTCACACCCGTCGTGAGCCATATGTCTTGATCAGGTTAACGGAGTAATTCGTAGCCAAAATCAGTAAAACAACGAAAATGTAAAATTGAAATATTCCCGAACGAACACACTCCTGCTAAGAAAAACTTTCGAAACCCTTCATGTAAGTTTCAACGACTCCCAAACCCCTCCTTCAAGTTTCATTGACTCCTCATGCCCATTCTTTAAGGATGACTCTACTCGTGGTAATATGGGGATACATGTGTTTTATTTTGTATGCACAAAGTAGAACAGTAATATGTGTTTTTGTTTGTTGGCAATGAATTTTAAATAAACTAACAAAAAATGATTAATACATGACAATAATCTTTTACTTTTTTTCTCCTCATTTTACGACATTCATAATGACGTTACGATTGTAACCAAACTCGAGCTCGAAGATACGCGCAGTATACAATGTCGCATTTAGTCTATTTTAAAAGAGCCCAGAAACATACATGGACGATTCATTAAAAGTAAAAGGGTTGTTATAGATGAGACTGCATCTGATATTCTCACAAGTGAGTGGCAGACAACGACAAATACAGACAAGCAGGCACAACCACATACATAGTACAGTACTGTACATAGTGTCAGACGAGAGGGGAGAATGGAAGAATGTTAGCGATGTAGTACCCGAATCAGAGGCTGCTGATATAGGATTGAATGAATTTGTGAGTCTTTCAATATGCAAAAGATTTGTGTATGAAAATAAAATCTACAAACTAAGTAGATCTGTACTTAAATTGATCTGTGATCTTCCTGATCCCGTCTAGTCGGTAGTCATGAGCGAATTTCGTTTTGATTAAAAAGTGTAATCTATAACATTGGTTTTTTTTAATCGCCATCGTATTTAGCGAATTTAATTTATTAAAAAGATTTCAATGGGAAAAGGGCGTTTCTCCCACATAGAAAATTATGGTGCGCTGTTCGTGTACAAATCAGTTAAAATAAGGGGTGATTTTGTTGACTACATGTACATACTAAATATGTTTCTATTGGGCTACTAGATCGATAATTTTTTTTCCTGATCAGTTCTGGAAAATAAGATTATTTTATCAAAAATTTACTTCAAATATTCCTTCAAAGTGTAATTGTCAAAAAAGTTTTAATGATGTTAAAATTTGTTTTATATAGGTATTGAAAATGCAGATTTAAAAAAATCCTGATGATAATTTCAACAGTATTTTATGCACAATCAAAAATTCATATATACCATTTTGCACAATAAATTCTTTTATAGTAACAATTTGTTGATCAAGGCATTAAAAATAATCCCTGGCGAGACAAAAATTTGAGTTGGTTGAAGTTGGTGTATTAGCAGTGAAGCAGTTTGGTGGTAAACCTAATAATATCTTTTGTTCTATTGTTAAGAATTTACAGTATTGATAGAAATTGAGTTCGAATATTTGCTTTTTAGCTGCACCCATTTGGTAATCCCCGTAAGAGGGATGAGTCATGGTGTCATCATGTGAGGAACCATATCAGGAAGTGCTCATTTCTTCTTTATGGCCACATGGAAATTGACTGTTAAAACTGGTTTTTGGATAATAACTCAAGTACTTTGTATTCTATTCAAACTAAATTTGGACATATGAATACGTACAAAGAAGGGACGATGTCTATCAGTTTTGGGGTCAGGGCCCATATTTACTAAAGTTCGTAGACGTAAACGTAGCGTAAATCTAGACGTAGCGTACGTTTACGTGTGGGACGGTATTCACTAACAGTCGTAGACGTAGATTTACGTCAGAAATAAGCGTAACTCTACGTGTGCTATACTAGTACACGTAAGCTGATCGTAACTTTAAGAATAAACAAAGCAAATGGCGACTTGTCATTTTTATCGATAATTTCTTGCGTAAAGACCTTACAAACCCTCTAGATGCATATAAGCTGGTTAGTAATACACACATTAATTGTATTTATTCAGATTATCGTTTTCTTTGAGATCATCTGCAATTGTGTGACAATTCTCAAAATTTTGAGCCCGATCTAATTTACCTTGTGGCGGATCTCAGTGTGATTTAAAATCAAACCTCTCACATCGCTCGATATACAGACAGTCGCTGTCCGCATATCGAGCAAAGTGCGAAATTTGATTTTAATCAGACTGGGTGGATCTAACCTTGCCTTTAGAAATAATTGGGAAGCTTTTTATTTTAGTCATGCAGGTTATTTAAAAAAAAAAAGAATATTTGCCATTTATCTTATTATATAGGGTAGGTCTAGCATCTTTCAGGGAAATACGTTTTCTTTTTAATTTTCCAAACATGGTGGAATTAATGTATATATATATATATATATATATATATATATATATATATATGCAATCAAACATGCAATATTTTTTATTTGAAAAGAAGAGAGTCACTGTGTGTACAAGAATACATGGTGATCGACAGCTATAGAAAAACTATTTCTGCTTATAGATATGTGATCTTTACTTTGTGGTTATAAGCAAATATTGGTAGTCCAAATAACTATTTGTTACATTGTAACTTACACAACAGGGAAATGAGCCTCTAAATAAATATTTCTTTAAAAAAAAAAGATATGCATTTCATTCCAAGAATACAATTTTGTGTAATTTGTTTAAGAGAGCAATTGTGATGCCTACTAGTGTAGTCATGTGTAGACTTTCAATCTTTCAGAGTGCCATTTCCTTTAACTATAATCCTACAGGAGTCAAACCTTCATTGATAATGCATATATATGAATCTTTCTACCATTCATGATTTGTATGTAATTGACCTTTATATGTGATCAGCTAGGTAAAAGTCTTTGCAGTGTATATTACCAAACTCCAAGGATGATGCCTTCAACATATATATTATTTTGTTGAAGCCCATCCCCCCCCCCAATTTACCAAAATCTCACTGATAAAAGTTCACTCTGAAGGCTTCTCACATTAAACCGACATATGTACTAATGCTCCTCTTTACAAATTTTAACCCACCAGACAACTTTGTTGACAAATATTTAAGATTTATTTATTATGTCATCTTTTTAATATCAAGATGTTAAAATAATTCTAGAAATGGAAGTAATACATGTACATGTCAATATCAATAACAACATGAAAATTCATCTAAAAATTTATCTATTAACAAATATAATTACATGTACATAATTGTATGCATGTACATGTACTTAATTTCTTAAACATGTATTGTAACAAATTCTATTTTGCTGAATATCAAACTTTTTTTTATTTTACTGTCAATTTTTAAATGTCCATATGATATAAATGAATAAATAAATATATAAGATGACATCAATATAGTAGATGGACCATCAGCATGGATTGATCAGTGGGTAGAGTACCAGACTACGGGTCATGGGTTAGATTCTCAATCCTGCCATATATTTTTGAATCATTCCTCTGCTCGTCCTTTTACACAATCATGGCAATGGAAGATGAACATTACTCGGTTTCGCAAAAGGTTTTTCAGGCCATTACAGCAATGTACCCATAGACCTAGAAAAATAATAGTATTACATTGATTTAAATAAACAACTGTCATTACACTGCAATCAAATTTCATAAGGCTTGAAAAATACATGCAACATAATTGTTAGTTAAATAAACTGTAAAATTGTGATAATACTGATTTTATTTACAGTATATTTATCTACCGTACACCATATCTGGGAAGATATCATTAAATATCACCTACAATTTCTAATTTTAATGATTTATAACCCAAGAGCCCATATTAAGAAAAAGATTTCAAATGACCCCAAGGTCAACTTTAGTATTTTTTCATTAACCATTCCCCTTGTAATGAAATTGGCTTCTTTCCAAACCAGAAAAAAATACTTTTTAACCAAGAATGGTAAGTTTCAGTTAAGGTCATTCACGTTTATAAATAAAAAATATTTTTTTGTGACAATTCAGGTACAATTCACTTGCATTCTATTTTCTTTCTACAAAATTCTCAGGTTTAATTAGTCTAGAGTTAACATATTTTGATAGTTCCTGGTTGTGGCAAGTAAAAATGTAAAATCAGCTGATATGTACTGCAGTAAGGTATATGAATGGGATTTTACTGTAGCAAAGAAGGTGAGAAAAATCTTTAGCACAATTGAGTATTGAACCTGGTACCTTTGCACCGAGCTACTCAGGCTGACATATAATACATGGTAGTACAACATTATAAATTTAATGGGGCATATTTGCTGTGAAAGTGATGGCTACCATTTTTATCTCTCAAAATCTCCCAGTGGCAAAGGAATATGTATTACTGACTAATAAAAATATTTCTTTAGTAAAAAAAAAAAACAGAAACCTAACAAGAGGCCCACAGGCCTTATCGGTCACCTGAATACTAGTGGAAAAGTATTATTACTTACATGGACTATGAAATCTAGAAAAAATTTCCTGTTCTAAATATCTAAGCTAATTATATTCTAATGTTCAGCAACAATATAAAACAAGATGTGTTCTTAAAACTTCACATCCCTCAAAGTGCATACACTGATGAAAGGCTTTAAATAGGTGTATTCACATGAAAACATCAAAAGATATGACTAATTTGGACTCATCTTAAAGTCATAACCCTGGGTTGTGAAATTCACCATTTTTTGTACATCCTTTTCTGCATTTATATTTTATACAGTATCAGCAAACTTACACATAAATACTATATACTAAGTTTGGCCCCACCCTGGGGGTCAAAACTCTTACTCTGGGAGAAATCAAATTTACAATTTTGGTAAAAGACTTCCTGCTCTATCCATTTAGTTTCAATTTATTATCAATAGCATTAAAGAAGATGTAAAAGTGTTTTATACACATAAACACTATATAACAAGATTTGCCCCGCCCTGGGGTCAAAACCCCTACCCCGGGGATCATGAAATTTACAATTTTGGTAGAGGCCTGCCTGCTCTACATCACTATGCATTTAGTTTTTCTTATATATGTGTGTTTCTTGAAAAGAAGATTTTTGAAAATTGGTCCCCCTTGTCCCAATGATGCTTCATACCAAATTTGAAAAGAATTGGACTAGTAGTTATTAAGAAGTTAAAAATGTTCAATTGTTAACGCACGACGAATGAAAACTAATTACAATAGGTTACTGAGTAAACTCAGGTGACCTAATAAAAGTACATTTGATAACCGCTTTTAGTGTAAAGAAATATATACATGTAAAGAAGAATTATTGGCTTGCAAGATAATAATTATTTAATCACCAAAATTACATATATTCATTTGCTTGCTTTGAGATTAAAAGGTGTTTCAAATAACTGAATACATGTGTTATTAATGATCAGAAATATATAATATAGAGCAATTTTTATTGAGTGTTGATTTCAAATTTTGGTGACAAAATTACAGCTATTATTTTGGAAATCATGCAAGAGCTTTTAATATCGAGGAGATAAAAAATAATTTCAAAGAAACATAGTGTATGTCCTTAGATTGGTTAAATTTCTATTTGCCAAAAAGGTGAAGATATGCTTAGACAGACAGGTACAAAACATGCAAAATGGACAAACTTTGATCATAAAAACTCATAAATTTATGTTCTTAAAGCTTTGCCTAAGGATTTAATCATCAATACATTACAAAAATAATTACGTCATGTACCATGTACCATAATTTGTTTTGGATTTTTTAAAACTTTGTAAGTACAGAAATGATTAAATGTGTACAAACAGTGGATATACTTACATCATATATATGTACTGTACATCTTGCATCCCAATCCTAACCCTGAGGCATCATGGAAAATCTTTCAGGAGAGGGCATGAAGAGAAATGCATCTAAATCAAGGAATGCTGCTGTCTGTTTGGCAATTTATTTCTTGACCACCTTTATGACACTTTGAAAAATAACAGAGGTCAGCTAACTTGGATATCTAGTGCATGTTACATGTATATCACACCTAATATCTCCAATTAATATATAGTCAATGTTATTCTACATTTAAAAAATTAACACTGACTTCACACAGTTGTACAACTGTATTTGAATGCGATTTTGTTTCACAATATTTTCTGAAAGTTTTGCACATGGATGTGCACAAGCAATAATTGAAATGATGCTAAAAGAGACTGTAACTGTTCTCATCTGGTACCGAGTCCATTCACCCTATCTACCTGTTCGCCCAGAGTATATATTGATAAAGCAGTAATAATTTTCATATTTTATAACCATGCAATAAAGGGTCACGTACAAATCACACCTTTTAGAATTAGTGCCTGTATATATAATGTATATTTTTGATTAATTTTCCAACAATAATCTTGTTTTTCTTTTGTGAAAGCATGTGCGTACATGTGTACAGGTAGCTATGATACTGCTTTGATGTTGTCCCAGTCATGAAATTAAAAAAATGGGATAAATAATTTTGAATTTCAATTGTGGTATTGTCAAAAGTTTGAAGTTACCATGTACACAAATGAGCTTGTGTCTTAATGTGTTAATAGTGGGCACATATAAAATTGTAAATAACTAACACATATGTATATGTGCTCACTATTTAGAAATTAAGATCCAGGCATTATAGCAGCTACATAGGTTGAGAACAAAATGAATAAGGGACTGTGATTTTGCGATGTGTGTCATGTACTGAATCCCCTTGAAGTCAATTTGACAGGTTGGGAACACTTCCCCTATAGCGAGACATTCTCGCTAAAACGCGATTATCCCTCTTTAGCGAGAAATAAACTGTTTTGGTGTCTTTATTGAAAATAATGGCAAATCCCGTGCAACGCTGAATAAGTCCGACACACACTCAACATGAAGCGAATTGTCTCTATGAAATTGACGACATAGTCAAGAAATTTCATATCAAAGTTGCTTCATAAGAGAGAAGCAGTCTGAAATCCAATACACATCGTGAGTGTTTTTGTTTTGATTAATATATTTGCAGAAGCATCACACATTTTAGCACTTTTTCTTCTTTTCACGTGAAACACGAAGAGATGTATTCCACGGGTGTTTTTCTCTGTTGTACAGGATATATTTACTCTCGCTAGAGAGGGATAATCGCGTTTTAAAATAGCGAGAATATCTCGCTATAGGGGAAGTGTTCCCAACCTGATTAACATTATTTAGGGGCCTAGTGACGAGTAGTCAGTGGTAAAACATTTAAGGTTATTACTACACAAACAACTTAACTTACTTGTCAGTCCATGCCGACTTCTTTTTGAACACCTACAGCATCGCAGATCCATGCACAAGTCAAATGCGTTAAATTTGATGAATCTTCCATTTGGATTTGTAAACAACACTGAATAACGGTACAGTTGATCGACATGCCGTTGGCAGACATACGAATACGTTGAAATTCGTTGCTTTCTCACAAAGTTCTGTGTTCTTTTTCGTCATAATGCGGCGGTAGCGCAGGGAATTCAAAGTAAATGAGCAAATTCACACTTTTTACGCTTCGAAGTGAAAATAGCCACTGCGCACGCGTAAGTGCAATCGTACATCGTAAGTTACGTTTGCGGCTACGAACGGTTTTGTGAATACCATTTTATCAGTACGTAACTCTAATCTTAAGTCAGACGTAAATTCTACGTTTACGATTACGTCTCCGAACTTTAGTAAATATGGGTCCAGAATGTCAAAGATCAAGGTCACAGTGCATAAAAATTAGAAAATGAATTTCTAAATTTTATAACAGCAATTAAATATACATCCGTATTTTCAAGCTAGTAACGAAGTACTTAGCTACTGGGCTGTAGAGACCCTCGGGGACTAACAGTCCACCAGCAGAGGCCTCGACGCAGGGGTCATAATGTAAAACTTATACGGTACCAATTTTGATGCACCAGATGCGCATTTCGACAAATAATGTCTCTTCAGTGATGCTCAACCGAAATGTTTGAAATCCGAAATAACTATGAAGTTTTAGATCTAAATATAGCCAAAAACAGCGTGCCAAACAAGTGGAGCCAAATTCGTCCAAGGATAAGAGCTATGCATGAGGGAGATAATCCTTAATTTTGAAATGAATTTCTAAATTTTATAACAGCAATTAAATATACATCCGTATTTTCAAGCTAGTAACGAAGTACTTAGCTACTGGGCTGTAAGGAATACAAAATAATTAGTTGGGCAAACACGGACCCCTGGACAGACCAGAGGTGGAATCAGGTGCCTAGAAGGAGTAAGCATCCCCAATTTCATTATCAGCGTACCTGAGATACATGATTTTCTGATCACCCGTTGTTCGTAATCCGTCTGTAAAAATCCGTTCGTCTCTCTGGCTGTAAAATAACATATTTTCTCTCTAGAACCTCAATTTCAACTTAACAATACAAAGCATATTCGGGTAAAGTGTTTCATATCAAGAGTGATGTCTCCTTCCGAGGAGAGGTAAAAAATAGGATGGGAGCCATTCAAAAATCGAAAATTTTCATAGGGGCAGATTTTTCCCCAGAGAGCTAACAGATGTATAACTAATACAGATGTGTTTAAGATGTGATTTCGAATTCTCGGTGCATTTAGCATGCATTGTGTTGTATCTCTGTTTGTTTGGTTGAATAAAGCTGTATAACAACCCTGTTTATGATCAACAAAAACGAAAATATTTTTTGCATAATAAACTTACATTCGATTTATCATGATGCAATGACTTTCTAAAACATAAACATGAAACAAGGTATCTGTGCGAGTTAAGATTTTACACGTAGGCATGCATGCAAAAATGAACTGAATTAATAGCCTTTCTTTTTTATTTTAATAACTGTCAGATATATGAACGAACTTCAGATACACTGTAGTTTAGTTTAAAACGCGATACCAACAATTCGATATTACAATATTTCATGATATAGTGCTTTCATACAATATCCTAGTCAGCCATTGACTGGAAATATCAGTCTTTCTCTCAAAATCCAACATGGATGGATTTGCGTTAATAAGTATATGCTTTAATTCACAGACATTGGTACAAGCATTGATCACTAAATAATGCATTGCAAACTAGTAAAACTACTCTCAACAGATAATTGGGTCTAAATCATATTGGCACACAACTTTACTCCGTTCCATTGAATGTTTTGACTAGGTTGTTTGGTGATGGAAATTTTCCCCAATACAAAATGATGTAAACGTAGTCATGGACATCGTCCATATGAACATCCAAATGTACACTTTATCTCATTTGATTCACTTTTACCACACGTCAACAGACAATAGAGTCTACTTCATATTTGCACAAAACGTTTTGAATAGGTTATTTGAAGACGCCAAAGCTTCTGACGTCATCATGTCACAATAGACGTTTCTAAGATAAAAAGACTTTAAATTGATTTTGTATTCAACTGAGTATGGATGTTGAAATCGCTAGTGATTTAGATATACATTGGAACTGCATACTTTCCTTCACTTTAATATTGATTTTATATACATGAAAGTTCAAGACAAAAGTGATCAATCTCATAACTCTTATAAGCAATACAAAATAAATACTTGGGCAAACACGGAACCCTAGATACACTAGAGGTGGGATAAGGTGCCTAGGAGTAAGCATCCCCCTGTTGACCGGTCACACCCGCCGTGACCCTTATATTCCGATCAGGAAAACGGAGTTATGCGTAGTCAAAACCAGTGTGCCAAGAACGACCTAACAATTGGTATGAAACACGTCTGACCCAGACAGCATTTGCCCCAACTATAGTAGGTTGTATTGGCAATATATATATATATATATATATATATATATATATATAGGGAAGTCGTTGTGGCCGAGAGGACTTACGCACTGGTTTGACAATCTTGCTAGGCGGTGGGTGCCGTACGTCGCTGGTTCGACCCCGGGCTGGGGCGAAACTTTTCAGTACCTGGTTGTGATTATTTAGTGCTTTATATATATATATATATATATATATATATATATATATATATATAATATAACACGTATGATACTGTTTATTACAGTTATGGCACTGTATAAATCTACATAGGAAGCTAAAGGTTCGGTTTAGGTAAGGTCATGTTTTGCAATTCATTTCAAGAGTGACAGGTACAATAATCCTTTTACATTTTAAAGTCGTTACTTTTGGAAGACAATGCCCTCTTGTACTTTGTCAATGTCGTTGTCACCAATCTTTATCACTTTGAACCCATGTTCCTCTATCTTCTGTTTTCGACGCTCGTATCCCCAACCGACTCCATAACCATTTCCATTTTCACCCAACGAACTCGCTGGAAGGCACGAAAAAAGGCTGAAAGGCATAAAGAATTGTGCTACTTTGTCGTTAGCTTGCTTTTCGGGATACGAGGACACGGGCGGGTCATACACTGCTCCGTAACCATCTGGTTTGAGAACTCGCTTGAACTCTCTCAAAATATCGTCCAAGCCGTATGCATCATGGAGTACATCGTTCATGAGGACGAAATCAAATTTGTCTGTCCATTCTGGTGGAAGTTCACTCGCTTTCATGCAACTATACTGGATGTTCTGCGGACCACCTTCTGCAAGTTCCATCTTGGCTTGGTCTATGGAGACTTGGTCGGAGTCGATACCGTATATTGTACAGCTGGGATACAGTTTGGCCACCTCTCTAGTATGTTTCCCGTAACCACACCCAATATCCAACAACGTGAACTCCTTTTCTGTGAAAGATATCAGAAAAAGTCAATGTAATATACAGACTCCAATGCTCCAGACCTCATTTGTAATGTATTTGCTAACTATTACTATCGTACCTGGCTTTAGCTCCACTACCGGGACTAGTAAAGTCTTGTTCCAATTGTGAAAGAATTCTGGTGTGCGGTATGTGTCCAACCACTTGAGAAATGGTCCGTAATATCCATATCCTGTGTGAGAATGAACAATTTTAGTATGTATGTGTGGTAACGTTACATCGTAAGTATTCCATGGTCGATGTAATTGTACAAATCAACTCCTATAAGAAATAGAAAATTCAAATCTGAAAAAACACGGACCCTGGATATACTTGAGGTGTGATCAGGTGCCTAGGAGGAGTAAGCATCCTCTATCGACCTGTCACACCCACCGTGAGCCCCATATCCTGATCAGGTAAGCGGAGTAATCCGTAGTCAAAATCAGTGTGCAAGAACGGCCTCACAATCGGTATGAAACACGCCAGACAACATCTGAACCAACGACAGGTTGTATTGGCAAGCCAAATTGTTATGACAACTATAGAATTTGCAAAATGCTAATTTTCAACAAGACTGTTGAAACCCCTGTAACATCAGCTTCGTTGTCAGTAAACTATCTCGATTTAAAAACTGATCACACGTAGAACAATCTATTACGTATCGACTCTGTTGAGAGATATAAACACCATATACAGGTGATAGTGTAATACTGCTACTTAAATATGGGAGGATGACGATGGAGAAACTGAAGTCGTCCCGTTTCTCATGACGTTGCGTTATTAGTACAAAGCATATGTGGAGGACTCGGTGGTGGTGTTTTTAATTTCGAGTGCACTGGTATATATCGAATCGACATATGAATGAAAATGATTATTGTTAATCGATAAAACGGCATTGATATTGAGATTAATCACTGTTCGTTATCTTCATCTTTCATTCGTTGATTGAAGGCCAAAGCAAGATATATTTTCTACTCGTGTACAAGCTTTGGAATAAATTCTGTCTCATGCGAATATAAAAACAGCTAACAAAGCTTATACAAAACCATATCAATATTATGATTTCTATTACGATATAAGAGTGTTTTACTCCATTAAATCCCACTCTAACAATGCTTGATTGCAATATTCAGCGAGTTTTGAAGCATGGTCATTAGGGAGGAATGACACAGCAGATGAATTTGATATTCAAGGAAAGTGATTGATATGTACAATTATATTCTGAAATTAAAATGTTTTAAATTTACCTCCTTTAATGAAATAAACTGCAGTTTTGGTAAATAGTAATCCAAGAAAAAAAGTATCCTAGATTCGAAAACACAGATACATGTAAGGAGCTGACACATAAACCCACTGAGCTACCCCGTTACATTATGTAAGTAATTAGATTTAAAAGGAATATATTAGGAAAATATCTCTACATTGTATTGCTGATATTTAGATCAAATTAAAGTCAGTCATGATTATGACGATGTAGTATTACTCCTTAAACTTGATTGAGCAATTAATGTGAATACATGGAGTAATATTATTAATCATTTTTTCAGCATATAATTCAGCAAAGTACATGACCTTGCAAAGTACAATCATTTGCAAGAAAATAAAACATCGGTGAATATTCATTGCAATTGTACGAGTTTAGTTAAATTTCTTAAAATACACATATATTTATTGTTACACGTATGTTAGTAAGAAAATAATGTTCTGAAACATAATTCTGTAATCACAAATATTGTTCATGATACTGTGGTTTTCAATGAAATACAGTAATTAATGAAAAGGTATGAGTAATCGAGTCTGTATTTTACCATACTGTAAATCAAAACTGAGATTCCAAAAACATTATCATAATTTTCCGTGGCGTAGCGATAAAGTCAGCATTTCACAAATTCTATGGTCGGTATAACAACCTAATTTAACAATACAACCTATCATTGGGTGAAATACTGTCCGACTTGTTTCATACCGATTGCTAGCTCGTTCTTGGCACGCTGATTTGTACTACGGATTACTCCGTTTACCTAATCAAGATATGTCACAGCGGATGTGACTGGTCGACAGAGTATGCCTACTCCTCCTAGACACATGATCCCACCTCTGGTGTGTCCAAGGGTCCGTGTTTGCCCAACTATCTATTTTGTATTCCCTATAGGAGTAATGAGATTGATGACTGTTCGATATCTTCGTCTTTCATGTGTTTGATGATTAGATGTGCTTGATACATCATTGAAAGAGGCGGGGTAGGGGATCTAAAGTGATCCGAAATTCAAATCCCAGTCGGTATAATTGTTGCCCAAACTATTTCTGATAATAATGAATTGATACCATTTTTGTTTTGCATTGACATCATCTTTTTAACCGTTGCTACTCTGATTCTTGTTTTGATTTCCATAACACGGTTATTTAGTGAAACGGGTTTCGAATTTCATATTCACAGCACTTTGTAAAGCTTTCATTTCAATTTAAGTTGACATTAAGACCCCTAACCATTGGAGTTATGTACAAATATCATGTATCATTTCATTTTTTAGAATGCCTCTTGAATCGATAACAAAGCTGTGGCAAGGCCTAATATTTCGCCTACTTTATCTTAAGAGGTTCACGTAATGTAGGAGAAGTATTGCATACAACTAACGGTTGTTTTGAAATGGATACAGATAGAACTGATCCTGATCACAAATCATGTGAGGAAGGTCATAAGTTATCAAAGTACCGATACCGTTGTCCGGCACACTGTCATGTTCCCTACGTCATCCCCTTCCGTCAAATTACAAATCCAAATGAAATAGTGATAACACAAAATGCAGAATGCTGATAAATGGAGAATGTAAATTAATTCTTCCTGGCTTTAAAAGACTAAATATCTAAACTGTGTGCTTCGGCGGACATTTGACAACCTGTCGTCAGCCGTCTTACGTTATATGTATGTGTAATATATCATTAGATTTATGAGTAAAACATCAGAAAAAGCACTAGGGGCTGATCCAGGAAATACGGGGGTGCAACTATATGAGGCAGTGGGTCAAGGGCGAAGTCCTGGTGCGGGTGCAGGGAGTGAAGCCCCCAGAAGCTCCTTGATTTTACAGATTTTATAGTGCTTGATTGATTGATTGTATCTTGTCTAACATCCCTCTGAAGAATTTTTCACTCATATAGAGACGTTTATAGAGCTTGAAATATGTCTCCTGTGTAGTCTATTTTACTATTTCCCATAATTTTAATAAGATGAAATTAATAAAATGACGCAAATGTTAAGGGTTTTTTGGAAAGAATGTAAGTTCTCTCAATAAAAGTAATTCAATAAATCAAAAACTTTTGTCATATATTTCTTCGAGACTGGAAGAAATTAATGATTCTTTCATCGTTTACATTTCTGTAAAGAAGAGACCACAATTTACATGTACCTTAAATTTGAAAATATTAAGAGGGGCACCGGCTGCGCCCCCTTTAGATCCGCCAGTGAGCACTATATGATACACATACAACGGTTGAACATTTACATCATTTCCTATATCTATGTACATGTAGCATACGTTAAATGTGTGGAAAACAGAAAATGTGGTAAAGATAAATGCATGTGAAATGTATGTTGAAATGTATGTATGTAGCTGATATTTAAGAGATAAAATGCCTGCATATATGTACTTCATGAAGCACGTGAAAGGTATGCCGGCCTTAAGCGTTGTTGTTCATATACCCTCGTGTATTTTCATCTTAAAGTTACATTCTGTTTTCTTTTCTGTTCGATATTTTTAGTCGTTAAAATAGTCGTACTATATTTATCAAAATTCATACAGACTTCATTCCCATGGGGATTTGCCAATACAACCTATCATTAGGTCAAATGCTGTCTGACGTGTTTCATGCCGATTGTAAGGCCTTTCTTGGCACACTGATTTTGACTAGGGATTACTCCATTTACTTGATCAAGATATAGGGTTCACGGCGGGTGTGACCGGTCGACAGGGGTCCTTACTCCTCCTAGGCCCCTGATCCCACTTCTGGTATATTCAGAGGTCCGTGTTTGCATAACTCTCTTATTTGTATTCCTTATAAAAGTTATGAGATTGATCATTGTTTGTTATCTTCACCTTCCATTTGTAAGTATACGAATACCGTTTTTAAGCGTACAAACGACATATTACGTTAAACGTGTGGATCAGGTAAAGTGTGTTTATATGCTCTCACACGGACAATAACGCTAATTTAACCAGTAATTGAAATATACATGCAATACACATATTGTAAAGGGTTGGTTTCACGTGAAACACTTGCTGCATATTTTACTGTGTAAATCAACATAAACAAACCATTTGGTCCATCTTTTTCCATAACATTTTCCAGTTTTTGAAATTGCTCATAGAAAATTGGAATAGCGGTAGAGGTGTGACCCAATTGTCGTAATATAGGTTCCTCATACGGAAGTGAATATTTTCCGTCCTCGTGGAGTCTGACGATTCCTGCTCCTATCATACCACTGAGCCATTCTTGTAGGTATCTGTCGGAAAGAAAAAACCATATGCATGATCACATAACACAGTTTCAAAAACACTTCAAGGATGAAATATAATAGAAATACCACCGATTTCCCTTACCGGAAACAAAGAAGAGACTGTTTCATGCGTTAGTACAGGTAAAATAATGAATTTCGCTATCATTACCGAAAGGGAATTTTTGTTTTTTAGATCGATTTAAAAAAAAAATTATATTGATATTTTTTGCAGATATCCTCAGGCCCGTATTTATCATAATAGATTAGATCTACAGCCCAGTAGCTAAGTACTTCGTTACTAGCTTGAAAATACAGATGTATATTTAATTGCTGTTATAAAATTTAGAAATTCATTTCAAAATTAAGGATTATCTTCCTCATACATAGCTCTTATACTTGGACGAATTTGGCTTCACTTTTTTGGCACGCTGTTTTTGGCTATATTTAGCTCTAATACTTCATAGTTTTTTCGGATTTCAAACATTTCGGTTGAGCATCACTGAAGAGACATTATTTGTCGAAATGCGCATCTGGTGCAACAAAATTGGTACCGTATAAGTTTTACATTAGGAGAAAAATCGTAGCACCACGGCGGTCACTCTTCTGAAACAATGGAATGTTCTAATGTTTGGTCATGATTATCAAGTCCCCTTGACAGTACCTTTTCCTTCTGAATTATATTGCGTGTCTTGGATAAGAAATCCAGATGATTCTGCCGTTTGTGTTCGTAGCTTTTCCACATACTAAAATATTAACACATATTTCAGCTTGCTAGGGAATTTTGAATTAATGTCAAGGATATTTACTTTTGCTTAACTATGCATGGTTGAAAGAAAAGTATTGGCATAGCTGCTACACCAATTGTAAATGTTTCATTATGATTGAATTATGGAACAATGTATCGTTTTTGTCATTGCTTATGTTGTTTACTCTGGGAAAAGAACGTTAAATAAAGTTTTAACACCACAGTTTGTAGTAGTGTTAAGTGACCTGGATATTTTAAAAATAAATTTATTCCACAGCGAGTTACGTAATATCACTGGGAAAAGTAAAAGTGATACGGCGGCTTGCATAAGTCACGTGATCGTACGGTAACATTTGCAATTTTTATGCACCATTTAGCCCCAAAACTCGCTTCTTTACGGAAGTCGATAGGTGCCAAGGTATAGAATGAATATTTATTTAACTGGTGGCCGCCATTTAATTTATGTGGCAGCCGCCACTTGATTTAATTGGCGGCCGCCACTTAATTTATATGGTGGCCGCCAGTTATTCAACTCCTCTCTCTCTCTCTCTCTCTCTCTCTCTCTCACACACACACACACACACACACACACACACACACACACACACACACACACAAAATGAAAGGGGTGCATCCCTGTAATCTCCCTTTCCAATACTTAGTAATTTATATGTGATATACATTTAAGAGCATTGTTGTTTTTCGATTGTGCTCTTAATTTACAAAGTTATATGAATGTTCACGATATCAAATGTCGACAGATTCGCGCGAGATCAAATATTCATGTACATGTATACTTAATATACCAACGTATTAGGCACGTAGAACCAGGGGAATGACCCTCCATTTTTTTGACAACGTTCATTTTCATATGCAAACTAAGTTATTTTCACATGTGAAATAAGATTAATAGGCGAATTGGCCCCCACACTCTTTTGGTGGAGGTAATGAATGGTAAAAATGTAATAATGAATGAACTGATGAATTGAATGACGAAAGGAGCCACCTCCAATATAGGAGTACGAAGTTTGGGCAAAAGAGAAATTTTTAGGTTCCTTTTCTGCTTGCCAACAATTGTAGAAGACAATTTCTCCCCGACTGTCCCTACACTTTGAAAAACGATGCTACGAGTTTGCGTACTATTCTCAATCTATCCAAAATAATCACTCAGCAATATGGATTAAATTGTTTTTGAAATTGGCAGCCGCCTTGTGTAAATTAAGTGGCGGCCGCCACATAAATTAATCGGCGGTCGCCAGATAAATTAAGTGGCGGCCGCTAGATAATAAGTGGTGGCGGCCGCCAGTTAAATGAATATTAATTCTATACCTTGGCACCTATCGGCTTCCGTACTTCTTTCCCTATCAGTACAACAGTACGATTTCACTAATCATCAACATTCATGAGCATAAAATAACGTTTTCGGTGCTTTTTAATTGCAGTCGTGCAATTAATATATTTTGATATGTAAATGACCTGATGTATCGGCGCGGCTAATGTAAATAATATACATACTACAGCGGTAAATTACATTGCAAATATCCAGGAATCGAGTTTATAGTGATTTTGTCATTGCTAATTCATGCTGAATTTACCTGATATAATTTGAACATTTAATTAAATGACGCGTAATAATAAAATGAGGATGAATTGTATTTTACACGTAATTGTTCTCGTTTAAGAATTTCATAAACCCTATTGCAACAATCCAAATTTTGTATATTGTAAATGAATGATCTGATTGCGACAATTCAATAGTATTTATTGTTTATTGATTATAAATGTTTTCTTCCTAGTCAATGTACAATTACATACCATTTAGATCAAGTTTACAAGCCTTCTCCGACAACTCGACAGCTACAAGGGGTAATCACGGGTCTTTAGGACATGCCGTCCCGCGCCGCGGCGGGCGTTGGCGTGTTAAAGGTCCCTTACACCGGGGCTTTAAATTACTGTTTAAACATTTCGTTTGAGTACGCAAAAATAATTTATCAAGAAAAATTAGACATTTCTGACTACGCGCTGTTTTTAAGGTTCTCCTTACCGTAACTTTTTCCCTGACTTTTGACTGAGTTCCTCTGCTGTGCAAGGTTGTTGTATTTTTATAAAGGCATCGATTATTCCTGTTTTGTAACCAAAACTAAACAGCAGTGTACTTAGTCCGTCTCTCACCATCTGCTTCAGATCTCGGGGAGTTGCAGGGGACGCCATTTTAGCTGTCTAGACAAGAACCACTGCATCCAGTGAATAAACTCCTCAATAGGACACACTCAATGCATGCGGATGTCAAGAACTGTACAATATCACTGATATGCACCTACTTAGTTTTGAACTCTATCTAGATCAGCTCGGTGCATCTGTATAATTTGTAGGTCACTGACATTACACAAGAGTGAACAAGGGCCGCATTTAAAAACACTCGATACAAATAAAACGAAGTGTATTCGTAAAATGCTGATTTTGTCTTCTTACTTAACTAAAATTTCGAAATTTTTACGAATGACTGGTTTTAGCTTGATGGGAATGTAGTACAGGTAGGGAAGGCAAAGAACAAGAAAACAAGGGCACCGCTAAGCGAAGCATCCCCTCGTGGCAGGAAATACCATGAACATATGCATGCATTATCAAGGCATACATGAGAAATGAGGCCAATATATATATATATATATATATATAATTACCAGATTTTTATACCGTTTAATAAAAATTGAAACTTTTTCAAAAGAACACGACGATGAAACACCGACATTTATAGTTTCACATTTTGAATTCTTTTGTGATATAATAAAACGTTAGTAATCATTACACATGTATGCATAATAGACAGCGAATACAAGGGAAGCAACTCTCATACTTTTCAACATTCTGCACTCTGTGTAAACCGGCCAATTTCTTTGGATAATAAAACGTTAGTAATCATTACACATGTGTGCATAATAGACAGCGAATACAAGGGAAGCAACTCTCATACTTTTCCGTGTAAACCGGCCAATTTCTTTGGAACCACACACAGCCGGTTTAGACAGATTATACTGTATAGCTATTTATCATTGATTAAAATTCAGATACCTCTGTTATCATTTGGTGGTGGGGGGGGGGGCATAATTAACATGGCATTTTTAATAAACCTATCAAGGTGCATATCATTTAGGGGGGATGTGATTGTGCAGTTTCACTTATTCTTCCCATTCTATATATTCATATATAGGTTTTTGTTAAATATATATAGCTATTTATTATTGATTAAAATTCAGATACCTCTAACATCATTAGGTGGTGGTGGGGTGGGATAATTAATATGGCATTTTTGATAAACCTATTAAGGTGCATATTATCTTGGGGGGGGGGGGGGGGGGGGGCATATACATACGTGGTTGCATGGGCAGTTTCCCTTATTCCTAGCAGAAACACATCACGTTTGCACTAAATTTCAGTAATTTACTTATACCTGAATATACCTCACAGTTGTATGCAGAATGCATGAACTCAGAAAATTCCCACGGAAGCAATATTTTTTCGTTATGTAAAAAGACAATATACCGGTGTTGACAGGTCGACGAAGCTTGTGAAATATCTTTATAGCTTTCAAAAATTACGTTCGCCTCAAGAATTAATTCTGTAAACAGACACGTGTGGTAATCTGAATTAATTCTGTATTGTAAACAATGAAACCGCGACGTTCATCAAATTATTTTAATTACTCAGTGTCAGAGATAGCGCTTTGAATTCCTACAGATTGTCTTTGCGCACGCCAACGTGCACTAGGACTAATATGCCAATGCACAAATACAAACTTACCTGCAGCAGACGTAAGCTGTCTCGTTTTCTTTAAACTGGTTTCCTGTTCATTGGTGCAACCAGAATCGTAACTTGACAGGGTACCAGTTTGAATTAACTGGAAGTGAGTATTGTCAACTCGTACATAACATTTCACGGTTTTTAGGTAGTAAAGACGCGATGTTTTAAGGAATATTTCACCGATTAACTTGAAAACGAATAGGGTTCGTCTTTTTACAATGCCACATATGTAAGCGAAGGCTGAGAATAGTTAGTGCAAAGGTTCTCTTTAAATCTTGCCCACAAGCTGTAATGGACACACACACACACACACGGACACAGGCACAGTAGCGATGCTATATCCCCTCTGCAACTAGTTGCGCGAGGGGATAATTAGATACAGGTGACCTATACATTGTCTGTCCTGAATAAAGCACGGGCGGATCGTTACATTGATTATGATTAAAATTTTAAATGTATCAAATAGGTGTATTTCAAATATTTTAATTCTCATTTATAATGTTTTGGGCTATGGATAAGTTTGATATTTTAGTTTAAGCACACGGAAGTACTGATTGGTTGGGGTTCTTAATGTAGAAAATAGTTATATGTTATACATTTTAATTTTCATTCATAATTTCTAAACTACATGCATAATTCAAGTAGTGTAAAACGAAATCATCTTTTGTAAATAAAAAGTTGCAATCTAGAATGATTGATTGATTGATTATGTACTGTTTAACGTCCCGTTCGAGTATTATTCACTCATGTGCACTGGGGTGAATGTGATATCCGTAACTGCAGTTACGGACATCCAAAGATGGATGATGCTAATTCAGCTTGGAATTAGTTCGTTGATTTTCTAATCATAAAGGATTTTTCTTTCGTGCTTTATGTTTTCATTGATGTGTCATTAGATATAGAAGAAAAATACACAGCAGTTTTTACATGCATTGATCCCTAAATAAAGAAATCCACCGTACAAAAATACGGGGCGATGAGGGTAACTGTAAAAAACGATGCCCGTAACTGTTAAGAAAACCTATATAAATGATATCCGTAACTGTTGACTTATAATATATCTTTGTCTTTTATTATAATATCAATCTGTAACACAACGATTAGATATCAAAATATTTTGGCATTCCCATATTGTAAATAAATGTAAATTCAAATTGTCTACATGCGAAGACCCCCCCCCCCCCCCCCCCCCCCCCCCTCTCCATCTTTGTAACGATATATTGAGACTAGAATTAATCAAGCTGATTGTGACCATTTCATGGATCAGTTATGTATTTCTAAAGACGGAAGTACTGACAAAAATATTAACTAGCTCTAAACCATAACACCAAAAGAATACTGAAAAGTTAACGTCAAACGAATCGCTCTCGATATTTATTTTTCTGTATTAGGCACAATGGCATGTACATGTATTACCAATTATTGATTTTTTGAAATGTAAAATATCCTTGTAATCGGAACACCTTCCTCCCCCGACATTTACCGGATATAGTATCGGTAGAATTATACATGTTTATAAAGATGGACAAACATTATATTGCATGAGACTTTTTTTTTTATCCAACTAGACTAGGATAGTACTAACCCACAAACTATTTTGGAACATTGACTGCAAATATCTTCCTCTTGAAAAACAAATCTAGATCTGCCCATCTCAGGGTTTCACCTAAATTACTGACCTGGATAGAATGAAACAATATAGGCAATAATCCTTTTTTATTTCTTATGATTTACTTAGTTTTAATGTATTTCAAATTCGTTTTCTAGATCCCCCGATCCGAACCAGTACTCAGTACAATGTACTGCGAAATATTATGAAGGTTCGATCTGTCTACATTGATCATAAAGTGCATACCTTTCCTTAGTCAAGTGTAAAAGTGTGTACTTCTTGGTGTACAGGGCATGTGTTGGTATTCAATATGGCTGAAAAATGTCGTGGCGGAACATTTTTAGAATTTACTTTCCGTATTCTGTAAACTTTCAGATATAATCCCAGTGTACTGTATGTAGTCATTTAAAAGAGTTTAAAATGTATATATAAAAGAATACCTGGAAACGGTTAATATTTTTCCTACATTCATAAAAACAAGTTTTGCGCCGAGAACTCAGCAAATATTTTGGAGTATAACTTGATATTTTTCAGATGTATATGTAATAAGTTATAAATGCACACAAATTTTTTTTTTAAATGATTAAATTCTAGACAATGGAAAAATATACTAATAATTTTTGTTCTTTATTTGCTTTAAAATCGTAACTCTTTGAATCTCGTTGAATATTTGGACTAGAGGTTTTTTTGTTTTTTTTTTGGAGGATACTGTTTTTAATTTATGGAAATAAAAAAGTCACTTGACATGATTCATCTGATTTATCGAGAGTTGATTTCTCTTATTATTCTTTTTTAAAAGAAAAACTATTATTCCTTTTTTTTAAAGAAAAACTGAGTATTTAAATAAAATACGTAAAAAGTTGAAGAAAATAAAAAAAAAAAACCGACTTGATATACAGTAAATCAGGAAGTTTTAATGTAGAAAAGTTTCAACGTCCAGATTGAATATACTATACGACACCAAACTGCACTTGATTGCAAGGTGTAAATCGACTATATACCAGGTGAAAATGCTGTAGGTTTTCTTTGCAGACCGTTTACTTTTACTGGCCATGTGTACTCGATATACATGTAATTTTCAACGATTTGATAATTCTGAAACGAGACAAATAAAACTTTTGTGCATATACATGTAAATATAATTGCGTGTATGTGTGTGCGTATGTGCGCGCGCGCGTGTGTGTGGTTTTTTATTCTAATTGTAGATGTGCAGTACCTGTGCGTGAAAAAAGTCGCGATATAATGGTATTGGACTACAATTCAATGACTCCATGGTGATTTGGTGTTACCAATAAAAACGAGACATTTATTATGCATGAATTTCAAAATACAAATGATTCTGAATAGAAATAGAAATAAAAACATCTATATCAATATATAGATGTTATCGCACGGTTGGTATGTCCGAGCAGTGGTCAATAATCAAATTATCTACGGAATAGGCAATGGATGACTACCGTTGTACACCAAAAAAGGGGGGATAAAAAAAGAAGGAAAAACATTAATAATATTATTGAGATATGCACTTGGAATATTGCTTTTGGCTGATACTAATATGTTGTACGGTGTGACCGTTGAGAAGAGCGAAGCCCATTAACATATTGACACACGACTTATAGACATTTTATTCGCTATTTCATTTAACGCGGGAAATTTAACGCGGTGGATGTAAACAGTTACATTGTGACGTCATATTAGCTGCAACGTTTTTTCTTCTCTCAAACAAAGCAAAAACAAAACATTTGAAGTATTGAGAAAGCTTGTCTGGAAGTTAAAAACGCTTATGATACTTTCTAAACAATCTAATTATTTTAATTACGGGATTGTCAATGAAGTATACCGCAGTGACGGCGACATTTTTCCAGAAGCATTATGGGTAATACTCATCTTTTTTTTAGTTGATGAAGAGCAAATCACGTGACTCATATGTGTAATCATTAGAGCGAGCTTCGCTCACTATTATTTCAGTCATTGTATTTTTTGTTTCTTTAAACAGCTATATACTCAATGTGAGAACACTGAGGAAAGCCAAGCATTATTCTTCTTAAATGTAATTATTAAAAATATGTGTTTTTGAAATATCAAAACGAGTTCGTAATTCATTCCAACAAAATGTTTTAAGCATATACATCACTGCAAAATGCGGTCATTTAATCAACTTAACCGTCCCATTAGGAATAATTCTCACAATTGAGGACCGAACTGGATTGAACAACGACACGATTGTTCATTTACAAGATATAAAATCGTTTAGTTCCTTTGTTTCATGAAAAAACTTCTTTCATAAAGAAATCTCCATCTGAAAAACTAATATAGCATGCATTAAGAGTTGATAAGAACAGTGTTACAAAATTTAATTCTTTCCATTATATGTTCTTGGCAATTGCAGCAAATTATTGAACATTTTGTTTTAATTAATAGTATTATAACTTGTATATCCATACAGATTCATTACAAACAAAGCCTAGCACTTCTAAGCACTTTCCGTACTTTAATTTCATATTGCATACGAAATTCGTTTGATTTTCCAAGTGAAAGGTATCATGGCACTTCCAGCTGCAGTGAAAATCATTATTTTCCTGTTATTGCGTCAATGACGTTTAGGTATATACAGAGCTACAGGATTCATATACAGAGATCCATCTTCTTGTCTGCACCATGACCTTCTCTCTTATCGTGATTTGATAAATAGAGGATATCTATATTGCGTGTTTTGATATTTGGTTTATACAAGGAGTTGATATGGAGTATTTGTTCGGGAGGCTTGCCGAGCGAAGAAATACACCATATCAACGAATTGGATAAAACAAAAAATATCGAAATACGCAATTATAGGTGTTCTATATATCTCATACGTCTTCTTTTCGATTAATTTTGAGATGATCCCCAGTATGGTAGAAACAGCTGATTGAATTTGTTTTGAATCCGTGGCTCAGGCGTCGTACTTATCAATCTTCCTTACGCAGGAAAAAACAGTGCGCTTATAATCGATTCATGTATATTACAAAGGGCATTTTTATAAAAGAAACCACGGATGAAAATTGTTTTAGAAGGAATTATAGTTCATGATTAATAATGGTTTTGCCATTCCAACGAAATAACAACTATTGACCGAGTATTTATTTTTTTAACGTAGGCCCGACCGTCTGATAAAAGTTTGATGTCGTCTTTTTGAAATAAACATGACGTGTAGCAATAATTAATGAAAATGATATTTAATGGAGCATTCATTCATTCATTCATTCATACTTTATTTCCTCCCTTAGGAGATTATGAAGAAAATACATTTACATCAATATAATTACAAATACATGTACATACAAAGAAAGAAAGAAAGGGGAAAACACATGTACACAATATAACCAAAAATAGAAAGGAATAGGATATTCTTAGTTGTACACCTCAATAGATGAGTACATATGGTAGCAGCTGTCCCTTTTAAAGCCAATGCATATTTAATATAGATATAATTACTGCAGTGAGCATCTGTAGTATAGGGCTGAAGTGCTGCGCACCAATTTAAAGTTCAACAGACAGAATGATGTGGCATCCATCTGATTTAAAGGTGTAGATATTTGGCCACCAAGAAGAACAAGGTACCATTCAAATTCCGAGAGTTCACAGAGTTCTGCACACAGTTCGACACTGACGTTATTAGCGATGGCGTTCCACCACTGTTTACGTATGCTGACGGTACTTGGACACAAACAAGACGAATGACAGAAAACATCCGTGAACGAATTACCACAAAAATGTAAAACTTATACGGTACCAATTTTGATGCACCAGATGTGCATTTCGACAAATAATGTCTCTTCGGTGATGCTCAACGCAAATGTTTGAAATCCGAAATAACTATGAAGTGTTAGAGCTAAATATAACCAAAAACAGCGTGCCAAAAAAGTGGAGCCAAATTCGTCCAAGGATAAGAGCTATGCATGAGGGAGATAATCCTTAATTTTGAAATGAATTTTTAAATTTTATAACAGCAATTAAATATACATCCGTATTTTCAAGCTAGTAACGAAGTACTTAGCTACTGGGCTGTAGAGACCCTCGGGGACTAACAGTCCACCAGCAGAGGCCTCGACCCAGGGGTCATAATGACACAAATGAACAAGGCCATTTACATGCATACCTGTATATATTTTGCATATGAATTTGCAAAGTTCAATGTTACCTAATTTCCATATTGTGGCAGGTTTTATATCTGAAAATATTTGTCTGAATAAATGGAAATCCCGACTGTTCATCCTCAATTGTCGCTGGTCTTGGTGATACAATGATACAGTATTTCTGGATATCCTTTTCCAGGATAACTTATCGGGGAATAATCCGTTGTCAAGCCATGTACTTACATAATTGATATGTTTGCAAGGTTTGAATGATATCTGGAATAAAATCATGTTGGACTTCCCAAAGGTTTTGCTAGTAAGAAAATAATCGGGTGAAGAATATTTTCTTGGTAGAGTGTTTATGTCCATTCGACAGAACCTTCCTAAGAACAGTAGTTTTCTTGTATCTATTTCTGCGCGGATAGGCAATACATCAAAAAGTGACTCACATATATCGGATCTGCATAATTTTGGTAAATACAGAGTTTTTTGCACACAAAATGTCGAAAAATACAAAGGTTTTGGCGGTCTGAACAGGGCATATTATTCCAGAGTTCGCATCCATAAAGTACTGCAGGCATAACGATTGTTTTATATAAATGAGATACAGTCATTGGGTTGAAAAAATGGGATCCTATGTCAGATGGTGCTAAAAAGGATTTTCTGCCCTTTTCGCAGGCTCTGCCTATTCTTTGAGAAAGTTTGAATTTCTGATGAATCACAAAACCTAGGTGTTTATAGGATTCTTCACATGGAATCGATGTTTGTCCCAGATGCCAAAGAATGTTGTTATCCATTTTACTCCTCTTACCACGGAATTTCACCACGCACGATTTTGACGCATTGAAGGAAAATCGCCACTTATTCGAATATGCGTATGCAATATCTAACAAGCTTTGGAGGACCTTTGGGGATAATCCAATGCAAGATATATCATCTGCCAATGAGGAACAGCTGCTCATAACATTAAGGACACCTGTATTTGGACTACTTAGCTCTAATTCATCAATAAGATCGTTAATATAAACAAGATATAAAAATGTAGACAAAATACCACCTTGTCTTACACCTTGATCAAAAGAGAACCATCTAGATTGAGTTTGATTTACAACAATAGAACTAGATGTTCCTTGATGACAGTTATTAATCAGTGACCAGGTTTTACCTTTTATTCCAAGTTTGTAAACATGAGGCCATCCCTCCAAACAGTATCAAAAGCCTTTCTGCTATCCAAAAAGCTAACATAGATATTGTTGCCTTGTTCTATATTATGAAAAAAATGTCTCTTGTAAATTAAACGATGCGGTTAAACAACCTAGACATTTTTGAAAACCTTGTTGAGCATTTGGGAAATGTTTTGATACAAGAGTTGAATTTGAGATACGAGAGAGAATTATTTTCTCAAGTATTTTACAAAAGCAGGGCAAAAGAGATATAGGCCTATAACTGTTACATGCGGCTTTCGATTTGTCTCCACCTTTGTATAATGGAACTATTAAGCCGCGCTTCCATTCATGGGGAATATTACCGCAGGCTATGACTGCATTGAACATTTTCAGAAGACAGAGAGTAAGAAGTTTACCTCCGTGAATAATATGTTCATTTGTTAGTGAATCATGGCCAGGTGCTTTCCGTAACTTTAAATTATTCATAATTGGTGGATGTTCTTCCACTTCTATTTTACCACCCGGTAAGTCACTAACATCAACCTCACATTCTGTTATAATGTTGCTAATATTATTCTCAACTTCGTATTTAAAGTTAGAATCAAAATGTTCTTCTTCTAAAGGACTATACTTTTTTTTCAAAATAAGAAGCAAAGACTTCCGCTACACTATTTGGGTCATGATGAATCTGACCATTGTTGTTTCTTTGGATCTGAGGGCGAGAGGAAATCCTGAGGCACTTTAGTAAGTAAAGCTGTTGAGATTTATTACATTCAATATGGATCCAAAGAAAGGAGACTGTGCTTGTGAATGCTTAGTACCGCAGCATATCGAGGTACTTTCGATTAGGCCTGTCCAGTAGGCGGTTGAGTCCTGGTTGATGATAATAGTGTGGACATCTCTTTGTTTTCTTATCGTAATTTTGTAGTTATCAATTGAGTTGACATTTATGGCCGGTAACTTGCATTAGATGTCAGTAGAGGCAATAATATGGAAACAAGCAAATGTCATCATTTTGATTTTGTGATAAAAGATATTCTAAATAAATACAGAATAACAAGTTATACGTTTTATTTCATGCATCGATATGAATAAACACAGAAATAATGTCACCCAAGCTGGGACAGTGTAAAAGCAGTTCGGACCAAAAGTGCTTTATCAAACGGGCGTGTGATAAAGCTAATGCTTTATCTCACTTGCAATATACACCACATGTATGAGATAAAGATGCAAGGATATATTGCAGGTGAGTTTTAATTTGTTGTTTTTCAATAAAAACGGGCCTGCGTTTGTTTTTCACAGCGGCCCACTTTCCGAATAGTGCATACCAGGCACATGTGTCTGAAGACAAATATGATTAAATCATATAATGTAATGTGTGTGTAATTATGTCTGTTTGAATTGAAGGTGAAGATAACGAACAGTGATCAATCGCATAACTCCTATAAGCAATACAATATAGATAGTTGGGCAAGCACGGACCCCCGGACACATCAAAGGTGGGATAAGGTGCCTAGGAGGAGTAATCATCCCCTGTCGACCGGTCAAACCCGCCGTGAACCCTATATACTGAACTTACAAACGGAGATATATGTAGTTAAAATCAGTGTGCCAACAACGCTCTAACAATCGGCATGAAACACATCAGACAACATTTGACCGAATTATAGGTTGCATTGACGAACTAGATCGTTAGAACGACCATAGAATTTGCAAAATGCTGACGTCAATCAAGATTGTTGAAATCCCTTCACCATCAATTTGTTTGTCAGTAGCTTGCTTGATTTAAAAACTGACCATACGCAGAACAAGCTCTTGCGTATCGAATCAGTTGAGAGATATAAACACGATATACAGGTGATACATGTAATAGAATGTTGCTACATAGATATGGAAAGTTGACGATGGAGCAGCTGAAATCATCCCATTTGTCATACAGTTGAGTTGTTAGTTTGTCGTCATTGTCTACTTTCAATAAAATATCTAAGTATGAAGCAGAAGTGGACGACTCTGTGGCATCTTTTATTTCGAGACCACAGGTATATATCGAATCGACACATGAATGAACGTTATTATTGTTAATAGACAAAACGTTATCGTTATATCTAAATGTCGAATTGAAGGCAAGATATGTTTTCTTCTCACGTAGAAGATTTTGAATAAATTCTGCTTCATATGAATATAGAAACAGTTCAGCTAACACAGGAGCACAATTCGTGCCCATGGGAAATCCAACAGACTGTTGGAAAACCTGATCACCAAAGACAACGAATATACATTGTTTTGTTAATGAGGAATTCTAGCATATCTTTTAATTCAACTTCAGTGTACTTGTGCGTGGAATCAGAATGTTGTTTAACAAAGTAAGTTTTTAAACTATTGATCACTAGATATGGATATTTCCGTTTTCCATTTTTGCTGAAGAAGGAACTGTCTATGATATCAAAAAGTATAGTCTTTAATTTATCGTAAGGAATGGTCGTGTAAAGTGTTGAAAAGTCAGAGGTTTTAATGTTATTGATTTGGGAAATGTTTTGTGATTTCAAGCTTACTAAAAGTTCTTTAGAATTTTTTAGAATCCACATTTGATTTACATTACTTCTGGCATATGTAGTCGCACAGTACGTTTGAAGTATCTCCTTCACAACTGTTAATATTTTCGTGAGGAGCAAAGATAGGGGTTTGGTAGAGCACTTACTGGATCCCGCAATGTATCTTTGTTGTCAGTATAGGTACGGTCACTCATATTCATTCGACCCATTGACTGGGATATTAAATGTGTTTAAAACTGATGTATGGTTTTGAAGAATATCACCTTTTAAAAGGGCAGTTGGAGTATTAGTACATGTACGAGTACCAAAAGTGGAATTAAAACAAAGTTACTTTAAAATACAGTTGTGATTATGAGCCTTACAAACAAAGACATTGTTGTTACAAGCTTTATCGTCTGGATCTAAAGGATATTCCTCAGGTAACCTATCTAATTCTTTTATCACTTCTGGTTTACTAAACACAGAACAATAGATAGTACGTACTTTTCTTTTAAAATGTCTAATGTGGGATTTTGATATTCAGCTTATGCTTTTAACTCATTATGAACAATGTATGAAAGGCGAAGATAACGAACATTGATCAATCCTATAACTCCTATAATGCAAAACAGAGATTTGGGCAAACACGGACCCCTGGATATACCAGAGGTGGGATCAGGTGCCTAGGAGGAGTAAAAATCCCCTGTCGACCGGTCAAACCCGCCGTGAGCCCTATATCTTGATCAGGTAACGGAGGTATCCGTAGTCAAAATCAGTGTGCCACGAACGGCCTAAGAATCGTCATGAAACACGTCAAACACCATTTGACCCAATGATAGGTTGTATTGGCAAACTAGATCGTTACAATGACCATAGAATTTGCGAAATGCTGATTTTAAACGAGACTGTTTGAATCCCTGCACCATCAACTAGTTTGTCAGTAGCCTGCTTCGATTTAAAAACTGACCATACGCAAAACAAGCTCTTGCGTATCGAATCAGTTGATAGATGTAAATACCATATGCAGGTGATAATGAAATATTGCTACAAAAATATGGGAAGTTGAGGTTGGAGAAGTTGAAATCATCCCATTCCTCATAAAGTTGGTTTGTTAGTTTGCCATTGATATCTATTTTAAATGAAACATCTAAGCATGAAGCAGAAGTGGACGACTCTGTGGTGTCTTTTATTTCGAGCTCACAGGGATATATCGAATCGACATATGGATGAATATTATTATTAGTAATAGATAATACGTTCTCGATATATGTAAATGTCGAATTGAAGGTCACAGCAAGGGAAGCAATAAAAGGAAATTAACAAGATGTTGCTCTTTAAGAAATATTATTATGTGTCATATTGTGACCTCCCAGAGAAGTAAAATCACTGTCAAACAGGTGAATAGAAAACTGTACGGGCCATTGAGATCTCTATAAAGAATTGTATATGTACCAGTGGTGTGTCAATCACTTTCCTATATACACACGCTAGCGATTCACGGAGAATGTGCCTCAAATCCAAATCCGTTCATATTGACCATGAACAGCTCAAAGGTGCTATTCATTTCTTATATTTATATTCATTTACTAAAGCACCGTTCGTTTACATTGCTTCTATTTTGTTGCATAAAACGAACTCGTAATCTCTGTCACAGTCGTATTGTGACGTACGTCAACACATAGACATGACGTCACACTTCGTCTCACCCTGCCTTTTATCAACATTGCACGGTGCACTGTATTTTGGAGGAAGGAGACCGCAATATTAGGTAGATAATCCACGTAAGTTCACAATCTTAATCCGAGGTGTGACTTCCATGATCTTTGTAACGCATGTTGTATTTTTTTCAAATCATTACGCGCTCTCTCTCTGTCGCTTGCTTTATGCTAGTTCATAATCCGTTCATAGTCAATATGAACGCATTGTGTCATGCGCTGAAATTGGTTGGTTTATAAAGGAAAATGCGATTTGCAATATAAATATATCTCTGTGAAAGCCCTGAACCTAAAAACGCATCCTTGATTGGGTCTGGATAACTGATGATATATATACCGGTATCAGATGTATCAGATGAATTATTTTCACTTCACTGACGTCCATGAATTTATTTTTGACTAACAAAGGTAACTAAATTATTTCTATTATATTCTTTAAATTCATATATATCTCAACTGATTCAATATGCAAGAGCTTGTTCTGGGTATAGTCAATTTTTAAATCGAGGTAAGCTACTGACAAACAAGTTGATGGTACAGGGATTTCAACAGTCTCGATTGAAGTCAGCATTTCGCAAATTCTATGGTAGTTATAACGATCTAGTTCGTCGATACAATCTCGCATTGGGTCAAATGCTGTGTGACGTGTTTCATACCGATTGTTAAGCCGTTCTTGGCACACTGATTTTGACTGCGGATAACTCCGTTTACCTGATCAGGATATGGGGCTCACGGCGGGTGTGACCGGTCAACAGGGGATGCTTACTCCTCCTAGGCACCTGATCCCACCTCTGGTGTGTCCAGGGGTCCGTGTTTGCCCAACTATCTATTTTGTATTCCTTGTAGGAGTTATGAGATTGATCACTGTTCGTTATCTTCACCTTGCATATACTAAAAAAGAACTTTTACAATTACGATGATAGTGTCTATTCTGAAATTCACTCCATTTCCAATCCCTTTGATGCCATCAATAAAACATCTTCAAAACAAACCATACTCAGGTATTAGTTCCAATATCAGATTTCCTGCATTTGAAATTTAGTCCACAACTCAATATAATATTTTTGTGTTAGCGGTGTAGAATTATTGTTACACGCAGAACGGTGTATTTCCGTGGGGACCCGGGTTAGAATAGATCCTCAGTACTTGCTTGTCGTAAAAAGCGACTAAAAAAGAGGGGGGTGTTGGTTGTTTTAATTAATGTGTTATGTTTATAAAACCAAAGATGCATAATGTAATTATTGGTGAGTTAGTACTTACGCTAAAATTGTATGACAGATGAAATATCAACCATAATAAGTGGTACTCTATTTAGAAAAAAAATATCTCTTTGGCGACCCTCCCCTAATTCTTTTCTGTATATATTTGAGTTATTCCACATGTATATACACACTTAGATCTTCAAATCCACACAAATATCACTGATTACTACTACTACTAATTAAAACAACCAACACCTCAACCCCCTTTACTTAAAACATTTTGTTACGCAATCCTTTGTCTTTTTAGGCTTTTATATAGAAGAAAGGCCACTTGTAGTGAAAAGGTTACCTGTAGGTATCCAATAAGTTGACAATTACTGTCCATTATTTGATGTGTCAGGTAAATCCAATAACTTATTAAACGTCTACAGGTAGACTGAAAATAAGAGAAAGACAATACATTTTGCAAAGAGATAAAATTTAATTTTAAATTCTCTATAAGTAAGAATCAACACAGCTATCGGAAAAATCACTAAAACACTTAAAAACGATATGTCCCTTTAGTAGAATTCTGCTTCAACTCGTAAGATTCACAATTTTTTAATTGCATTGGCCATTACTATATCGCATCAAAACTTAAAGTTGAAAGACATTTTTCCATACTGTATTTGAATTTCGCTGGATTCAGAGGCACATTCCGAAATTTCTTCACAACGCTTTTTTATGTTTTCTTTATTAGCATATCCTAATTCTGAATTATTATATTCGCCATCATTAATATTTCATTTCACGAGATAGGTGTATTGGGTTCTTTTGGCTGGCGTTAATTATTTCCTCATCCAAATATTCGAAAACGCAATGCTTTTCAGATCAAACTTTAGCTCCATAACTTTCTCACCCTCCATATCCAGAATATAAAACATATTTGCAGTACTTTCACTAAAATCCTTAAATTTTGATTGTGCAATGAAAATGCTCTCCCCATCAGAGGACGACATGTTGACATGGCTCAGTACTATAGAAAGAGTGAATATAAAACCTGCAGTAGAAGACTTCTTATCGGACACTGTCCAATAAGTGAACAAAAGAAACAGAATTTTACGCAAGACTGGTTTTTTGTCAGACTATTCAAAACAGCTTTATTCATAATTATCAATGTCAATGGGTTTACATGAGTCTGTCCATTCTTAGAACAAAAGGCGTAATGTTTTAAGTAGGATGCAAGGTGAAGATAACGAACAGTGATCAATCTCATAACTCCTACAAGCAATACAAAATAGATAGTTGGGCAAACACGGACCCCTGGACACACCAGAGGTTGGCCGAGATCAGTTCTCTCTCTCACAGAATGGACAATTTGAGGCTTATATCCTTTACATAATTATAAGTTACTCCTTTATTTCATTATGATTTAATGACCTGTGATCACATATATGTGTCCGGCCATCAAAAAATAGTACCACAGTCATCAGACGTGTTGGTACACGGTGGTCCTTATTTATTTATTTATATTTATTTATTTTTTAAACCACGGGACAACTCATACGTCCTGTACAGAGCATATGAATGTTACTTCGACACACCTTAACTTCACTATGTTGGTGCATTTGAGAGGTGTTGGAAGGTGAGACTGGATCGCAATGAGATGGATAGTTTTATGGCTGATAATGCAGTCACCAAACGGCTAACAATATATAGCTAACCAACCTACCAATATCAAATAAACAGAATTATTTTACACGTAGAACGGTGTATGTGCCTCTGAAGCTGCAGCCGTCTCATGACGTTCTTCTCATCTGAATAACAGGAAAATGACTGCAATATTATTATTTGATACATTTCTAGCCAGGCAATAAAGAACCAAATAAAACAAACAAAATATACTTTGAAATCAAGGGGTTTTCGCCTATCATATGAGGCACATATAGACAAAAAATGAATTGCCGCAAATGACTACCTGGCAGGCAAAGAAACTTAAAAAGCATTACACATCACGTGATGTGTTGAAACCTTGCTGTTTCAGGATTATTATTCTTGGGGTATTTTCTGGGATCTCGCGTTAACTTCTATTGCACATGTGTTATTTTGCTGACCAATTTAAAATCCTCATTATCTAATAGCATCACACAATAGCAAACTAACAGTACTTATAAAGTTTTTCGATCTTTTATGAACAATTACACTACATTATGACACACAAAAAATCAACATATCATAAACGTTTTAAATGTTTTAAAATTCTAACCTGTATCTCAAAACTCCTATACAGAATATGAAATAGAGCGTTCGGGAAACACAGATCTCTGGATACAACAGCGATCTACACGTATTTGTTCAAACAACACAGTGCAGATTTTACAATGCCCCTGATATCCACCAGCTTCCACACATATATGAATGGATTCAAAATTGAATTCATGCAAAACAAACCAAATACTATACTTCTGATCCTAGAAGAAACAACGTATAAGTCCGTTTACCTGATCAGGATATCGGGCTCACGGCGGGTGTGACCGGTCGACAGGGGATGCTTACTCATCCTAGGCACCTGATCCCACCTCTGGTGTGTCCAGGGGTCCGTGTTTGCCCAACTATCTATTTTGTATTGCTTATAGGAGTTATGGGATCCATCACTGTTCGTTACAATAAGCGGTCCTGTAAAATTTAGGACTGTGACTAGCAGACCCACTAGCTGCAATGAACCAGTGCTCGAGCTGGGCTTCGCCATTTTCGCCAATGGCGAATTTTTTTCAAAAATGGCGAAAAAAAATTGAAAGTGGCGAAAATCCCTTTTTGCAATAAATTGTATTTTTAATCCTTTGTCAGTGACACATTATCGCCTGTTTGTTTATGCAGTCAAAATCTGTTTATTCAGTCAACGCGTGCGACCGGGAATCTCGCGTCGCTCCAGTGCACACAGAGCTGGTCACAGCCTCAGGTAATTTATGGCTGCAAAAAAGTCGGTGATTATGTAATAAAGTACATCGGACAGCTGTTTACCCTGCTGTGGTCAATTGTTTAACATTCAAAGTCTTATTCATTATCGTGTTATCATTTCCACATTAATGTCAATTCTTAACCAGAGAACCGACTGGTAATTAAATTGGTCGTATTATTGTGTATAATGTATATCTGAATACATCAATTGTTTGTTTTTGCGGCCAAACTCGTTGATTACAAGATTTTGATTTTGATGTGTTTGATTTTAGTTCGAATATTTCATAAACAATGCGGTCGGTCACCATTGATATGGACATGGCAATTTTAATAAATAATTTTCTTTGAAGTTCGGTGCGCAACAGTATAAAAATGCTAACCTCATAAGACTATGCACCCCATTCTATTTTGACACTAAACTTGTAGCTTCTGACCCTAGTCAGTCTAAAATTTAAAAAATATCTATGTTTGGCTTTACAGTCAACCCCACCTCTTCAAACATCTGATTCTGTCCAAATTGCAAAATCTTCCATACAAAAACAGAAATTTAATAGGGAGTGGTTGAGATACGACTCTAAATTGGGCTTGATGTTTTGTGACATCTGCATTTCGGCCAATGTACACAATGTTTTCACTGAGGGGTGTAGCATCATGAAGTTTATATTTATATGATTTATTATCTGAATTTTGATTTCCATAATAGAATTTATCAAACAAATCAACTTCTTATTATTTCAGAAAGAAATGTTTAGGTATGGTAGCTGGATATGATTAAGTAATGTAACTGATTCAAAATGCTAAAATAAGTGTAATGAATAAAATAATATATAATATGATGGAAATAATTGTAAAGCATGTGATTATTTGTGCCGCGTCACTCCCCGAAAAAGTGGCGAAAGGGAATTCTGGTCCAGTGGGAGCACTGCAATGAACTGACAATCTTTTCCCGTCTAAGTGTACCTATCTGATTAGAATATTCGACGCGCGATCCTTCTGGACCGAGGTTGACTTGATTTTGTACAGAGGATTGTGTACATGTCTTTTCAGAGGGACCTGGCTCGGTCGTTTGAACGTTGATTCTAGTTACACGTAACGCGTTGGGGTCACCCATGGGATTAGTTTTCTTGTATGTTCTGTGTACATGTGTAACTAGGTATAGAATCACTGTAGACGATGACAGAAACAGGGTAAAAAACCTTATATAATAGTGTATGCCGTATGATGACCATCCAAGACAATTGACATCATGTTTTCATCATCAAATTCACTTGTAGGCTGCGAAATAAGGGCACAGTTGCTTGTAATGATAGTGAACGAACCCCCGAAACAAACAAAATATTTCTGATTTTGACTTAGAATATAAGAGTTCCATTTTTCTTTACATAGGATCAAACACCTTTGTAAGCTGACCAAAAATGTGTGGTAGAGCGACAGATAAAGTCCGGTTGTCACTAAAACTGTTCAATGTCGTATCACCTTTGCTCATCTTAAAAGCTGGAATGAAACGGCGAAGAACGGTCACAGTCGTTCCCAGCCCTACAACAATATTACTCACACACAACATAACAACTAAGAAATTGTAAGGGCTAAGTCTTATTTTATTTTCCTTAACAATATGAACTAATGCACCACTATTGACCAAAAGAGCCAGAATTCCAACGAGCAATGTTCCTAGGATACCAGGTATCGAATCATGGTTCTGTTGTTCATCATGGAGGGAACAGTTTAAGGACGTATTCTGTCGACAATCTTGGTTTGCCACTTCATTCATATTTGCCTTTTTGTAACTTTTGTAAAATGAAAGCGTGTATGTCCTCAACGCATCACAGCACTCACCAAGACGATCTTTCTTTTGTCGAAAACGTAGTAAATGTCTCCAGCTGAAATGAGATTGTTTAAAAGGTCTTTCTAATCATTACCAGAACACATGGTTACAATTAAACTCGTTTATTGGAAGCATGGATACAGCGAATATATGAGAAAATGGAACTTGTGTTTAGAAATACCCCCTACATTTACATGATACTATGGAGATAGTAAACAATAAATCTTGCAAATCCTTAAAAAGAACAAAATTAAAACTAAGGCAAAGATGGACACCTGAACACACCAGGGGGGATCAGGTGCCTGGGAGGAGTAACCACACCCTGTTGACCGACCACATCCGACATGCGACTTCTATCTCGATCACGTAAACGGAGTAATCCAGAGTCAGTATGTAATGAATGATCTATCACGCGGGTAGAGGCGTAATCAGCTATTCGGATGTCATCGAACATTTGACACAAAGTGGTTTCTGACTAGTTATTTTATTTCCTCAAAATTATTGTGATTGATGTTCTATTAGGGCATGATGACCGTTTTGCGTTGAATCGTAAATGTTAAAAGTCACGAAAAATGCTCTTATATGTATTCTATAGAAAAGGAAGTTTCCAAGTGTATAATTTACAAATTTTTGTTAGTCATTTTGGTCACAATTTTTGGTATAAAAACACAATCCGACATTTTCTACAATTCATCAACCATTACATGATGTCAACATTATAGCATATGGTCGGTGTCCGTCGAAAAACAGTTTAGTCAAAGTACCAGCAATAGTTTGATTTTAATCCGCTATCAAAAATCCGATCGATTGTTTTCTTTGTTATCGGAAATGCCGGTGTTGGTTATCGGTAACTAGGTTGACGTGAATGTATATGATAGTAAGAATCACACGAATTACTCACATTAGCATCAGGTGTCACAGCAGGTGTGGCACGATAAAGATCTCTCTCTCTCTCTCTCTGCTCAATGGTCATAAGCGCCGAGCATAGGCCTAAATTTTGCAGCCCTTCACCGGCAGTGGTGACGTCTCCATATGAGTGAAATATTCTCGAGAGGGACGTAAAACAATATTCAATCAATCTCAACATTCGCCATTTAATGAGTTGTATGCAAGGTGAAGATAACGAACAGTGATCAATCTCATAACTCCTACAAGCAATACAAAATAGATAGTTGGGCAAACACGGACCCCTGGACACACCAGAGGTGGGATCAGGTGCCTAGGAGGAGTAAGCATCCCCTGTTGACCGGTCACACCCGCCGTGAGCCCCATATCCCGACCAGGTAAACGGAGTTATCCGCAGTCAAAATCAGCGTGCCAAGAACGGCTTAACAATCGGTATGAAACACGTCAGACAGCATTTGACCCTATGCGAGGTTGTATTGACGAACTAGATCGTTATAACGACCATAGAATTTGCAAAATGCTGACTTCAATCGAGACTGTTGAAATCCCTGTACCATCAACTTGTTTGTCAGTAGCTTACCTCGATTTAAAAACTGACTATACCCAGAACAAGCTCTTGCATATCAAATCAGTTGAGATATATAAACACCATATGCAGATGATAATGGAATATTGTTACATAAATGTGGGAAGTTGACGATAGAGAAGCTGAAATCATCCCGTTTGTCATACGGTTGAGTTGTCAGTTTGCCGTTAATGTCTACTTTCATTAAAATATCTAAGTATGAAGCAGAAGTGGACGAATCTCTGGTGTCCTTTATTTCGAGCTCACAGGGATATATCAAATCGACAAATGAATGAAAGCTATCATTGTTAATAGGCAAAACGTCATCGATATATCTAAAAGTCGAATTGAAGGTCACAGCGAGAGATTTTTTCTTCTCACGTAGAAGTTTTTTAATAAATTCTGCTTCATATGAATATAAAAACAGGTCAGCTAACAAAGGATCACAATTCGTGCCCATGGGAATTCCAACAGACTGTTGGAAGACCTGATCACCAAAGACCACGAAGATATTGTCAATGAGGAACTCTAGCATATTTTTTATTTCAACTTCAGAGTACTTGTGCGTGGAATCAGAGTGGTGTTTAACAAAGTAAGTTTTTGAATGACTGATCACTAGATATGAATATTTCCGTTTTCCGTTTTTGTTGAAGAAGCAACTGTCTATGATGTCAAAAAGTCTAGTCTTTAATTTATCGTGAGGAATGGTCGTGTATAGTGTTGAAAAGTCATAGGTTTTAATGCTATTGATTTGGGGAAAATTCTGTGATTTCTAGTGTGAAGCACTTAGACGAACAGTATTCAAGTGTCATCAGCGCAGAACTCCTCAACTGACATCACAACTTCTTCGTCAGACCTGAAATGACGTCCACGGATATCCTTTTTCAAATTTGGGAATAGGATGAAGTCTCTAGGAGCTAGGTCAGGCGAATGGGCAGGATGTGGTATTAATTCACACCCGTTTCGCTCTACATCATCCATTGCAATTTTGTAAATGTGGACTCTCGCGTTGTCCTGTTGCAGCAAAACACCTTTAGAGAGTTTATCTCGGCGTTTTTTTACTGATGGCGGTTCTCAGCTGGTCTAGCAAGTTTTCATAGTACATTCCAGTTATCGTACTTCTCTCGGGTAAAAAAGTCCAGCATAATAACGCCTTTTGCGTCCCAAATTACTGTGGCCATCACCTTACCAGCAGATGGTTGTGTCTTGAACTTCTTTGACCTCGGTGACCTACCCACTGACGACTCTGGGCTTTACTCTCTGACTCATAATAATGACCCCAAGTCTCATCTACAGTCACCAGACACAAAACAAATCATATTTTTACATAAAACGCTTCAACAAGGCGCTGCACATTGATGCTTTGGTTGCCATTTGCTCATCGCTAAGATATTTGGGGACCCAACGGACTGTTACTGGTTACATTGTATTCATATTTGTTTTTGATGTCCTCAATGTCAATATATTCGCTTTCACTGCCTTCTGCCAAATTTCCCAGCACCCAAGATGATATAGATTGCTTGCAATTCATCGCTGCTCGATTTTAATTATTATTTCTTGAATTTGACGTTTTTCGATTTTGTAAATATGCGCCAAAATAAGCAATTTCGTAATTCTCTTACCTTTACATAGTTTCCATTGACACTCGGAACTTCTCGGTTTACCAGCGGAGTTATCCTTCTTGCGATAGGTGACGTAAAGCCTCCACTTCTGTTGACCAAGCTTTGATCAGTTCAAAAAACGAAAACTTGTCGGTGAAAATCGTATAATTTTACCCTACCCAATGAACCAACTTATATTAGAGTGACATACATATTTTTAGTGAGGGAATATTCGGGCTACGGCGTGATGTCACCGTTTTTACTGGTAGGTACAGTTTTATAGGGCATTTCAAAAAGAATTCTTTGGTAGTGCCTCTCAGTTGACAGACGAAGTTGGCAACCTTTTTTTTTTTTTATATATGTAGAGTGGGTTGCGAATTTTTATAAAACGTTTATTTTATATTGAAAAGCTGGATGAAGGCTTAGTAACCCTTGAAGGTTGTCCCGCCGTTGACGCATGTCCGACATCATGGCCTGTTTGCCCCCGAGCCATTACACTTCTTGAAGATACACGGGACGCCGGTTGTGTAGCGTATGGGCTTCTTGATTTCGATGCACGTTGAGATTTTGCCCTCAGCATTTTTCCGTTGAGTTTGATAGCTTATTTCTCTTAAAGAATGTTGATGTTGCACGATTGTATTTTTCGATATTTGTTGCCTGTACCAAAGTTGGATGCTGAAACAGGAAAGCAAATTAAATGACGCGCATGCTCCGAAATTAATAAGAAGGGGAGGACTACTAATAAGATATGTCGTTCGTAGTAAAAAGAAGGGGGTGTTGTGGAATTACTTATAAGAGTTGTCGTTCTTTTCATAACTCATAAGACTACTATATGCATAAAATAACAAGGTTTATCTATATATGATAAACCGGCAGTATATTTGAGATATCATTCGAGAACTTCACGAATCTATTGTAATTTATTTTTGGAGAAAACATGACAGAACGCGAGTACAATCTGAAGCGAAAGAACAATTAAACATCCATGTAAGAATATTTTGAACACATGGTAAATGACTCATTTGAAACCTATTTTAAAAAACAGTATATTATAGGGTTATTGAAATTATATTGGTGAATATTGGCACGAGTTGGCTGTGAAAATGCACGAGCTTGCGAGTGCATTTTGATAGCCAACGAGTGCCAATATTCACCAATATAAGTTCAATAACCCTTTTATTATATAGCTAAAATATTTAGTTGTTAAATTATATCCATTTTCACTCAAAATACTCCAAAATCGACGAGGATTCATCAACATTGGCATCTAAGGTGAGTGTGCAATATTAGCATGCATTTCTTAACTGTTCAATATTAAACCCGTCATTAATGCATGAAGCAAACTAATTTTGTGAATGGGGACATCATAATTTATGTACAGTAAAACATTTTGTTTAAATAAATGAATATTCATATATCAAATACCGGCTCTGTCAGATTCGGAGGACCGTCGTCTGCTATTTTGGCTTGTTTACGTCGTTATGGTAACGTCAATATTGAACGCTCATACTCGGAATGTTTCGGGCGCACACAATTTACGCAATGCAAAGTTAGTGTTCAATAGATTCTCAGGATATTGAACGCCAACATTCTCTAGATTTTACGCAGATTTTATAATATACTATTTAATAGCTATATAATAATAATACGATATTCGTTTGTCCATTCCATAAATATCGGTACACAATAAAATCCTACTTATCATTTAATTAGATCATGAAACAAAAAAGTTTATTACCTTGATTAAGAAAAATAACATGTTTCTTCTGAGTTTAATATCTTAAGTTTTGAGTGCCACAGCATGCTAGGAAAATATAGATATTTCGAAATGAAAATGCCACAGACTCTAATGTCATTTTCCATTTTAAGAGGTGATCATTCTCAAAGTTCTGAAATATTCCCCATAAGCTCAAGTGCATGGATATGAGTTTCATGTTCCTCTATTCTCTTGAGAAAACAAATTAGCTCATTTAAAAGGCGTGATCTTAATTCAATTTTGGAATCTGCATTTTTAAACCATATGTACATGCTTCTTTTGGGTTTAATAAACTTCCTATGGACTTTTACACCCTGCTTTACCATTATTGAATTATTACTAATAAATGAATTACCATTAATGATTCCTCATTCAGGCACTTACTATCTCTGTATTGTTTTTAAGTTCACCTGAGTTAAGATTTTCACAACCCACGCCACCGTCTTTCAGTACTGTCAGTACTTTGATTATTATTCCATTGTCATCAAAATCACGTTTCATGACTTCTCTAGATGGCCGAGCGGTCTAGCGACCAGGTCGCGAGTTCAAACCTGGGTAGGGGCGGAAATTGGTATCCAAATTTGAAATAGTAAATATATATATATATATAGTCACCTCTTACAGCAAGCAAGGGATACTAAGGACCTCTTCTAACCCGGGTCCCAATGAGACAGTAATGTCGTTCTCAAACAGCAATATCCTACTTTCTCACATTATCACCAGTGATATCGGTCTCACAATGGTGCTAATGTGAGAGAAAGTGGGAATAATGGTAGAGAGAAACTTCAAGCTCTCTTTTTCTCTTTTGGTTTAAATTTACGATTTCCTTTCGATTCGCAGTTTACACGACCTATTGTATTTGAATTTATGCATATGATTATAAAGAAACTCAGTTGCTAAGAAATTAATAACCATTTCAAGCACTTTACTATTATATGAAATCAGTAGTGATGTGATCAAATCATGTGAAATCAATGTGATTTTATTTTGCAGGTTACATTTACATGTTTGTGTACATATACTCTTGGTGAATATATATATAATTAAAAAAGAAAGAGTCCATGTCACACATTCCAAATTATTGAAATAATAATGAAGGAAACTATGCAGTTTCAATTACGTAAGAGATGCATGACATCACAATGGACGTATCTAAGATAAACAACTTTACATTCAATTTGTATTCACCTGAAGATGTATGTTAAAATCCTGAGAGCGCTAGTTATTTTGATATACTTTGAAACTGCATATTTTCCTTCATTTTTAATTTGATAATATATATATGATGTATATTTATATAACACATCAGTCTATACATAGTCATGATTAGTTATTTCTATGTTAATAAAATTAGAAAACAACATATGTCACAGTTTATAACATTTTTGAAACTGCAAAAATCTACATGGAAAACGAAAGTTTATTCTTTTGCAATTCATTTCACGAATATTGGGTACAATAAACGTTTTACATTTGTGAAGTTGTTATTTGTGGAAGACAATACCCTCTTGTATTGTGTCAACGTCGTTCTCTCCGACCTTGATCACTTTGAACCCATGTTCCTCTATCTTCTGTTTCCGACGCTCGTATCCCCAACCAACTCCATAACCATTTCCATTTTCACCCAAAGAACTCATTGGAAGGCACGAAAAAAGGCTGAAAGGCATAAAGAATTGTGCTACTTTGTCGTTAGCTTGCTTTTCGGGATAAGAGGACACGGGCGGGTCATACACTGCTCCGTAACCATCTGGTTTGAGAACTCGTTTAAACTCTTTCAAAATATCATCCACACCATACGTATCATGGAGCACATCGTTCATGAGGACGAAATCAAATTTGCCTGTCCATTCTGGTGGAAGTTTCATCCCGCTCATGCAACTATACTGGATGTTCTGTGGGCCACCTGTTGCTAGTGCCTTCTTGGCTTGGTCTATGGAAACTTTGTCTGTGTCGATACCGTATATAGTACATTTGGGGTACAGTTTGGCCACCTCCCTGGTGTGTTTCCCATAACCACATCCAATATCCAACAACATGAAATCCTTCGCTGTCAAACATATTAAAGAATGTCTATGTAATATATATATATAGACTTCAAGTATCCAGACTTGAAATGAAATATATCTGCTGTATAATTTTGTATATAACACTATCAAACCTTTCTTCAGCTCCAGTACAGGGACCAGTAAATTCTTGTTCCAAGTGAGGAAAAATTCTGGCGTGCGGTATTCATCTAACCACTTGAGAAATGGTCCGTAATATTCATATCCTGTGTGAAAACGAAAACAAATTCATATGTATGTGTATGTTCTAAGCAAGTAATTCAATTTCCTAAACCTCTTATGAAAGACGCAAATGAAAGATGAAGACAACGATCAGTGATCAATCTCATAACTCTTATAAGGAATGCAAAATCAAACGTTGGGCAAACACTGACCCCTTGATATACCAGAGGTGGGATCAGGTGCCTAGGAAGAGTAAGCATCCCGTGTCGACCGGTCACAACCACTGACAAGTTATACATCTTGGCCAGTTAAATGGAGTAATCCATAGTTAAGATCAGTGTGCCAAGAACGGCCTAACAATCGGTATGAAACACGTCAGACAGCATTTGTTCCAACAACCGGCAATCAAGATCATTATAACGACCAGAGAATTTGCAAAATGCTGACTTCAAACGAGACCCCTGCAACATCAATTTGCCTGTCAGTGCAGACACCATAAAAGGGTCTATGTCACATAACGTCCTCATTTGTGGATAGTGTACTGGTGTAGAGTATAGAGTTTAACACATAACACACTGTCTAACTATATATATTTACCGTATGTCCTAATTCGCTCCACTTTTAACATTGATTGGCAAGCCTAAAGACCAAAAACATGTAGTCTGCGTTGTAAATACGTTTGTAGATTAGTGTAGTTGTAGTGCTAGATGTATTTATATGTAGGTTTTGTTATTATGCTCTGTTGATATTGGCCACATTATGTAATTCTTTTCGTTTGTCCAGAAGAAGGGACGGGTCGTCCCGAAAATTTGACAATGTGGTTGTTCGTGTCGTTGGTCATTTTAGTGCTTTGTATAATTTTTTGTATTTGACCTTGTATCCATGTTGTGGATCCGACACTCTGAGGTATCGGGTGTTGTTGGAACTTTAGTGATTATATATATATATATATATATATATATATATATATATATATCCAAATTGTTGTTTATTTTAAATAGCAGTGTCCGCTACAAGATATTAAAAGAAATTAATAAATGTACTGTTTATTTTATTTCTTTATATATATATATATATATATATATATATATATATATATATACATATACATATACATATATATATTCGGTATTTCACGTATTGTAATTTGACTGAAGGAAGGACACTATTTAAATATGTAAATAGCATACATGTATGTATACAACATACCTTCATATACTATTTTATATTGTATCTGTATAATACTGCTGTCTGTATATATGTTTTCAGGACCACAATGTAAACTAGTTTTAAAGTAATTGTACTATCCTGTTTAAATAAAGGACATTATTATTACACACATTCAACGATGGGGACATGGCAGTGTGCCACACTTCGGAATATGACAATGATATCGGGACCTTGATAAATTCTGACTTTCCTGATATGATCTATGATCAGTTCTCCCTTCGTCTATTTCAAAACAACCTCTAGTTGTATGTAATACTTCCCCTACTTTACGTGAACCTCTAATAATGAAGTAGTCGAAATATTTGGCCTTGCACCAGCTTTGTTCACAATTAACGAGGCATGCCAAAATCGTAAACAAATTGAATATTGTGAACTAAAATGAAAGATGATATTTGTTTGTTCGTAATTTCAATGGTTAGGAGTTTTAACGTCAACCTAAGTAGAAATAAAAGCTTTACAAACTGCTGTGATTATGAAATTCGAAAACTGATTCACTAAATATCCGTGTTATGGAAATCAAAATAAGAATCAGAGTAGCAATGTTTAAAAATGATCCCAATGTAGATATGAATGATCTAAATGTATTACTACTATTTTGTCAGAAATATCTTTGCTTGACCAACAATTAAACTGACTGAGATTTGAACTGAGGGAGGTAAAAGAGTGCTACAGAACAATGTTAATTCCCTATATCATCTTTCAGTCATAAATAAAAAAAAAATAGACTGTCTGAGATTTTAACTGGGGAACAAAATTGATGCTCATGCGATACACATACTCCAAAAGAATTGGTTTCAATGCATTTGAAAATATACTGCACATTTTGCTGTGTAAATCAACTCAAACAAACCATTTGGTCCATCTTTTTTCATAACATTTTCCAGTTTTGGAAATAGCTCATAGAGAATTGGAATGGCGGTGGAGGTGTGACCCAATTGTCGCAATACAACTTCCTCGTACGGAAGTGAGTATTTTCCGTCCTCATGAAGTTTGACGATTCCTGCTCCTATCATCCCACCCAACCATTCTTGTATGTATCTGTCGGAAAGAAAACGTTATGATAACTGAATAAAGTGTTTTATTATACCTCAATATGAGAATCCTATGCAACACGTAATCTGATTGGTTTAGACAGACATGTGCCAGGGTTGACAAAACTTCACATCTCCCTCTCAGACATCATATCTCCCCATCATATTTACGCCTTGGGCAGCCTCGTGCACTTTCCATCAATTTAAGTGACGTCACAATAAGTCCGAGTCATTGTACTTTCATAGTTAGAAAGGCAAAAAATATGTGGGTCTCTGATACACAGTTCAATTGCCAGGTTTTAGTTGATACAAAAAAAAAACAAGCAAGTAAATCAACATTCAAGGAAAATGGAAATCCAAAAACTGGTTATCTTTTCACTGTATTTCGTTGTTTGTATCATCTACCGTAATACGTTGACGGCACGGTTTTACCGTTAGGGCGATCTCAGCTACATACAATAGATGAGCGGACTCCAATTTCAAATACATGTTTGTAGTCTTCCTTTGTTTCGGTATAATAAACAATTTATTGCATGAATGATCGGGAGATATGAAGATTTATTCACCCACAAAAACTTTATTATACCTCAGTATGAGAATTCTATGCAACGCGTAATCCGATTGGTCTAAACAGTCACATGCAAGGGATGATAAAAATTCATATCTTCCTCTCAAACTTCCGCCAGAGTTCGTTTGCTTACAAACCAAACTCTTCCATTTAGGCATTATGGGATAGCGATTTCTTAAACAGCGTATACTGTGTGACGTCACTGTAGAATGACGAAAAAACATAACGTCAAACGTAAACAACTTTCAAAACAAGAGCGTAAACAGCAAGTTCATTTCTTTACACTATAATTTGAACAGAGTCTCCCTACGTTTTAATGATCTTTTGATCATTTTATGTTTAAAATAAAATCCATACTTTTATATTAATGCTCTTAATGTTAATATCTTCAAACTTTTAACTACGAACTACTTCTTTAGTGTTATTTGCCCGCGTGATAATCGCGGACTCACAATATACAAATCTGTATATTGTACTGCGTCACATAGGAGAGGTCTATTCGTAGGTGACGTAATGAGGCCTCGACGGGGAGTTTGATCTCCCTCTCAAACATCATATATCCCTATCATATTTACCCCTTGGGCAGCTTCGTGCATTTTCCGTTAATTTAACGTCAAGGTAGACGGAGGTGTATTGTGACGTCACAATAAGGTCGAGTTATTGTACTTTCATGGTTTGAAAAGCATAAAATACACAGTTAAATCGCCTGATTTTGGTTGATATAAAAACATGCAAGTAAATCAGCATTCAAGGAGAATGGAAATACAAAAACTGGTTATCATTCTACTGTATTTCGCTGTTTGTACCTTATACCGTAATACGTTGACGGAGCGGTGTTACCGTTAGGGCGATCTCAGCTACATACATGTACAATGTATATATGAGCGGACTCCAATTTCATATGCACTTTTGTAGTCTTGCTTTGTTTCGGGCGTTGCCCTCGGGGAATATGATTTTTCGTGGGTGAATAAATCGTTATATCTCCCTCACTATCATGCAAAAAATGTATAAAATACACTTCACGCATGAAATATAACAGAAACATCACCGATTTCCCATACCGGAAACAGAGAAGAGACTGTTTTACGCGTTAGTACAGGTACAATAATGAATTTCATTATCATTACCAAAGTGGAATTATTTAGATCCAATTTAAAAGCAAATTAATTAATATTTATATTTTTGGAGGTATCCTTTAGTTAACTATAATACTAGATGCACCATGACCATCATGTGTGATGTTATAATATTTGATCATGATTATCATTAAGTTCCCTTGACATTACGTTTTCCTTCTTAATTATGTTTCTTGTCTTGGAAAACAAATCCAGGTGATATCACGGTTTGTGTCCGTACCCTGTCCATGGTGAAAATATTTACGCATATTTCAGCTTGTCCGGAAATTTTTGAATTTATGTCAGGTATGTTTACATAATATGCTTTATCATGCATGGTTGAAAGAAAAGTACTGGGATTGCTGCTACGCTTATTATAAATATTAAATGATTATTGAATTATGAAACAATGGCTATATCGTTTTCCATATTGCTTGTGTTGTGTATTCTGGAAATAGAAAGTTAAGTTGATACTGAAATATTTCACGTTTTATCCATGCAACATCACAGTCTGTCGCAGTTTTAAGTGACCTGGATATTTTAAAAATATTGGCTATGAGTAATTCCGTTACGTAATCTCTGTGTTGGGAAAAGCATGTCCCATTGTTAAACGCAAGCCAATGGAAAAATATTGAGACGGGTTGTGCAGAGGTCTTACGGCGTCTTGCATAAGTCATGTGACTCGAACGGAAAACAGCCCAAACTTTGGATTTTTAACGAATTCTCTCGTATAAACGAGTTATCATTAGGTCCGCTCGCTATGAGTACAACACGATATCAGTAATTATCAACATTTCTTAGCAAAAATAATGTTTTCAGTGAGTTTTAATATCAGTCGTGCATATAATACATTGAGATGTATCATACCGCTGGGCTAATGTAAACAACACACATAGTGCAACGGTGTATTACGTTGTATACATCCGGAAATCGAGTTTAGAATCAGTGCTAATTCATGCTGAATTTACACTTGATATAATTTGTAATTTTGGCAGTGCTAATTCATGCTGAGTTTACCTGATATAATTTGTAATTTTGGCAGTGCTAATTCATGCTGAATTTACCTGATATAATTTGTAATTTTGGAAGTGCTAATTCATGCTGAATTTACCTGATATAATTTGTAATCTTGGCAGTGCTAATTCATGCTGAATTTACCTGATATAATTTGTAATTTTGGAAGTGCTAATTCATGCTGAATTTACCTGATATAATTTGTAATCTTGGCAGTGCTAATTCATGCTGAATTTACCTGATATAATTTGTAATTTCGTCGGTGCTAATTCACGCTGAATTTACATTTTGTACCTGATATAATTTGTAATTTTGGAAGTGCTAATTCATGCTGAATTTACTTGATATAATTTGTAATTTCGTCGGTGCTAATTCATACTGAATTTACATTTTGTACCTGATATAATTTGTAAAGAAGTTTATAATCCAGAATCAGCAAAATCAGACTTTATAACGGACACAAAAACATAACTTTCAAATGCAGCACCCAAACCTCCAAAAATCAAGAAAAGTCTACCTTTCACAGATGTAACTAACACTCTTAATAACAGTCTGGATGATTTTCAGTTATACGGTAAGCTATTTAATATCATTATCTGAACCTGTTTTTACTGCAAGTCACCGGGGGAAAAATGTTTACTTTTGCATAGCAACCAGGATGTGGGTCGCGTGACATGCGCATTGCGTAAACTTCCGGGGACCGGCAAAGTAAATTCTACCCTAAAACATATCAAAGAAACGAAACGAATCAAGTTAAAAAAAAAAAAACAAGAGAGAAATCATTAAGTCCGATATCAATATAGTGCATTGTATACATATATTTACTGACAATATTACGATCTGTCGCAGACGTACGGTTGGCATGAGACTTTATCGTGGTTTTTAAACTATGCAAAAATTTTCGCACGATAATGTTACGATAAAAAAAAATGCTTCGTATGTTTATGAGCGGTCCGAGGTTGAAATAAGTCTCCAACTACTATTGCAACACCTCAATGTTTTATTTTCAAGATACCCACAGTTTATAGGGTACTGTATCACATACTGGGGATTAACATTACTGTTTAAGCAATTTGTATGGGTACGCAAAAATAATTTATCGGGGAAAATGGGACAACGTGCTAGCAGTTTTTAAGGTTCAACTTACCGTAACTTTTTCCCTGACTTTTGACTGAGTTCCTCTGCCGTGCAGGGTTGTTTTGTTTTTATAAAGGCATCAATTATCCCTGTTTTGTAACCAAAACTAAACGCCAGTATACTCAGTCCGTCTCTCACCATCTGCTTCAGATCTCGGGGAGTTGAAGGAGACGCCATTGCAGCTGTCTAGACAAGAACCACTGCAAATCTACTGTCACAGAAAATGGGTGTCCAGAATAGGACACACTCACTGGGTGTGACGAATGCATGCACCAACTTAATTTTTAACTCTATTTAGATCAGCTAGATATATATATAGTGCACCAACACTACACACGAGTGAACAAGGGCTGCATTTAACAACACTTGATACAAACAAAAATAAATTTCTACTGTCTTCCCATCGTGTACATGTACAGGAAAGGGTGATAAAGAACTATGGAAATTAATTACAGGTGACCAATAGCCTGTTCCTTATTATTATCATTATTCATTAGTAGTAGTAGTAGTAGTAGTAGTAGTAATAGTAATAGTAGTAGTAGTAGTAGTAATAGTAGTAGTAGTAATAATAATAGTAGTAGTAATAGTAGTAGTAGTAGTAATAGTAGTAGTAGTAGTAGTAGCAGTAGTATCATGATCATTTATTATTATACATTTATATAGCGCTTTATCTAATCAACTAAGCTACCCTAATATGAACTGTGTACATAAACACCGAATTACAAATTAAAGGGTTGATGAGGACACATTGAATCGTCTTTCATCATACATTTTAGTACGAATGTGTGGCTTTAGAAGGAAACAATACTCCACAGATCATGGTGTTTACTAATAATGATAATAATCATAATGAAAATAATTAATAATACTGATGATTATAAAGCACAGGTACATCATGACATACTGGACATATTAGGGTTATTTGATATAGAAAGTATGTATATTTTAGTTTTCATTTATTGTGTTTTAGACTATAATTAAGTTTGACATTTAATAAAAGTTTTAGCACATGTACAGCTGTAGGTACTGTCTGATTAGGATTTTTAATGTAGAAAATAGTCACATGTTATACATTTAAATTTTCATTAATAATATTTCAACCTACATGCATAATTAAGTTTGATATTGTCGTAGTGTAAAGCAACAAACCAAAACAAGCCAGAAACCATTACTTTTAAAATAAAAAAAATTGCAATCTAAAAATGATAACAGTTATTGCTTATGACAAATCAATAGAGGCTTGTTCATCCTTCATGGACGTGATTGAAAAGGAAAAAAATGGGAATAGTCCATGTGTAACACACTAAGCAATACATTGTATTGCATGGAAACATTTTCCTTCTCATATATAGATAATTATTACACATTTCATCATAAACACATACACACAAAGCATGCTTACTCCTCCTAGCACCTGATCCCACCTCTGGTATATCCAGGGGACCTTGTTTGCCTTCCTCTCTATTTTGTATTGTTTATAGGAGCTATGAGATGGATCACTGTTCGTTATCTTCATCTTTCATGTACATGTATTATTAGCACTGCCAGAAAGTTACAATGAATTGAAAAACCAAACCTTTATTCACTTAAGCATCAAAGCACTGGAACTTATAACTCTAGATCACTGTTCGTTATCTTCACCTTGCATGAAGAAGATGGGAGAACATCTGCGTAGTCCATCACTTGAACATCTCCCTGACGAAGTCTGTCCGTCAGTTGTTGAATACAGGTGTCCATCTATCTGTATTTCCTCATTTGTGGATGGATTACTCCACAAGCCTTCTACCGCATTCGTAGTTGTGGATGGACTCATCAATGTCGAAATGGCTCAAGTTCGTTAGATGACCTTCTACCCAAGTATCTGTGACAAAGACCTTGAAATATAGGACATATTGGACATCATCTTCATCGTCTCATAGAGTCTAAAACCATACAGCTCAGGGCTCAGGGGGACACAAGGCTGCTCTTCTCACAAGACGATGGAAGTTGTCTTCTCGCCAAACACACATTGCGTATCCACAAGATATCACAGTTTCTCCAAATGTACAGTGATTTGAACATATTTTATTGCATCAATGCATATTATACAAACGGTTTGATCACAAGTTCTTTCAACGTACGGGGTTCTCACCGTGTGGTTAAAAAAAACTCTAGATTGAAGTCCTTAGGAGGTTTTGATGAACTTCATTTCGAGCGGTGATCTCAAAAATGCACAATCGTTGGGTAACAAAATAAATGATGATACAGATATTGAATGGTATGAGACATTATTTTTATATTTTACTGCACGTGTTTCTGGTTCTATCAGAAAAAGAAGCTTATTTTTTGTTATTGTATATTTTCAATTAATTTATCAAGGTTTATTGCTTAATTGCTTCATTTCCTGAATCTAGCTTTATAAGATCATTATTTTGTCTTTTAAAAGACTTCAGCATATCACATATCAATTTTTTTTTAAAATTAAGATTAACTTGAATTTTCTTAAATGAAATTGATGATTATAGCAAAAATAAATATCAATATCCTTATTGACAAATGTAGTTCGCGAAATTAGAATATCATATGTACAGAGCAGAAAGAGTTTAAGTTGTTTAATAACGAAAATGAAGTTGTTGCATCTAAATGTAAGAACAAGATTGCCAATGTTTGATACATACATTGAGAATATAGCAAACCACGGAAGTGAAGCAAATGAATTACAGAGTATTCACTCCAAGTTTCATAATAAAAAAAAAATTAGATGTCAAGAAAAGCACTGTATCTATGATGGTAAATATTACGGATCGGGACGGAAACCATTACACTGAACCAAGAACTGCAGAATGTTGAAATATTGGTTTTAATCCAACAAAGTCATGATTATATATAAATAATGCCTATCAAAGGTAAAGATAACAAACATTGGTCAATTTTATAACTCCTATATGGAATACAAAATAAATCAGAAATGTTGAGTGTATGTGAGTTGGATACTTTTTCTTGCTGGTTGTCGTACATGCATATAAAAGAGTTCATCAATACTACATATGAAATTGGAAAGAACTTTTTAACAAGTTTTTTTTGTTTTGTTTTAGGTGAAACGAAGGTAAATTGTATGTTCATACAAGAAGACCATGGTTATTTTCAAACTTTACATCAATGTAATCTGTACAAGTATTTCAATGATAGTTTCAAACGACAACTTTATCTCAGAAATATATGAAACAAAACCAGTGTCAGAAATATATGTACACTCCATCAGTAAATACCGCGTATATCTATTCATCAGCTAAAAGTTGAGAGCAAAGATTTTATGATATTCCATGAAATGAAAGACCGTAAATTATGTTCTTTGTCACAGATTGAAGATGAGTTTCATTGTATGCTGATGTGTCCATTTCATGATGAAGTAAGGAATAGATAAATACTCAATCATTGCTATAAAAACCCCTCTGTCTTTAAACTTGTCAACAACAAAATTTACAGAGCTATGTAAATTGGGAAAATATATATCAAGTCTTCAAAATATAATATTGAAAGGTGAAGATAACGAACAATGATCAATCTCATAAATCCTATCAGCAATACAAAATAGAGAGCTAAGCAAACACGGACCCCTGGATACACCAGAGGTGGGATCAGGTGCCTAGGAGGAGTAATCATCCCTTGTCGACCGGTCACACCCGCCATGAGCCCAATATCTTGATTAGGTAAACGGAGTTATCCATAGTCAAAGTCAGTGTGCCACGAACGGTCTAACAATCGGTATGAAACACTTCAGATAGCATTTGACCCAATTATAAGTTGTATTGGCAAACTAGATCGTTATAACGACCATATAATTTCGAAATGCTGACTTTAAACGAGGCTGTTGAAACCCCTTGTATCATAAACTTGTTTGTCAGTAGCCTGTCTTGATTTCAAAACTGACCATACACAAAACAAGTTCTTATTAAATTATCGTCACTATTGTTATTGTGTATCTTTAATCATACTAGAGCTTAAATATTCTGTATTATTGACGGCTCCATACAATAGAAAATATTAATGTTACAATTTCACTATTCCGCATAGTCTTCTTTATCATGTCTTGCTTTATATATTAAACATATTATTGTACAAATTATTTCATGTATATACGTTAGATCTATGATCTAAATGGTTCCTAGTAATAAACAATTCAATACAATAAACATGTACATTAAGGATTATTTCCTGAAGAGACATTATTTGTCGAAATGTGCATCTGGTGCATCAAAATTGGTACCGTATAAGTTTTACATTATGACCCCTGGGTCGAGGCCTCTGCTGGTGGAATGTTAGTCCCTGAGAGTCTCTACAGCCCAGTAGCTAAGTACTTCGTTACTAGATTGAAAATACGGATGTATATTTCATTGCTGTGATAAAATTAAGAAATCCATTTCAAAATTAAGGATTATCTCCCTCATGCATAGCTCTTATCCTTAGACAAATTTGACTCCACGTTTTTGGCACTCTGTTTTCCCTATAATAGCTTTAGCAAGTTTATAGTTATTTCGGATTTCAAACATTTTGGTTGAACATCACTAAAGAGACATCTGGTGCATCAAAATTGGTACCTTTTAAGTTTTACATTGATATTGCAACGTCATGTACCCGGCCGATAACTACAGGCACAAATACACTGTAAATAGCTGTAAATAGATAATACTTAGGTGCGAAAATCACAATTTTGGCCAAGTGGAGACAACAATTTCAGAAGTTTATCCAAGTGGGTATAAACCTAAGGGACTTGTAAATTTCCTGTGATCTTCAAAAGTTGAAATATATTACCCCTCTCTAAAAAATTCGTGGAAATCAAATACAATCCATGCGATAAACTGTATTCATTTATCTATCAAAACAAATTTAATTTTTATTTTCATCATTTTTGAAAAACGTTTGTAGCAAGTGTCGCTAAATACAGGTATGTAAATTCAGTTCTACTGTCTAGACATAATTAGACAAGAAATAAAATACAATATAATCACTACGTCACAATATAATCACTACGTCAGTCAAGTAGTTATCCAGACCGGGAAAAGATGATTAATTATAAAACTATAAATAAATTATAAAACTATAAATAGATTATGAAATTATGAATGGATTATGAAATTATGAATAGGTTAAAAAACTATAAATAGATTATAAAATTGTAAATGAATTATAAAATTGCTGCCCAGCTTCGTCCCGCAAAATCGAAAGACCATTTTAACAAGTGATTGGAATTCTGTAAAACCATGAATACCGTGGTTGTATATATTTAGCTGGCTTTTTATACCCGTATTTTCTGAAGAAAGTTCTGTATGTTTGTTGTTACCCTGGTCCGTCTGTCTGTCACACTTTCTTCTTCCTCTTTTATTTCAAGCAGTAACCATTCTATCATTTAGAATATGGTAAGTGGTGTCTTGTAAAGGTGCAGTAAAGTTTCGGATTTTCAATTTTACTCGAGAAGGGGGTGCAAAAGGGGGTGAAAACGATTTTACGCAATAGCCAAATCATCTTTTGGAAGATGATTAGTTGGGTCCTTTATAGATGTGCAACAAGATGTAGCATTCATTTTCACCCAGGGACCCAAATTGGGGTCGGAAAACGACGTTTAATTCTAAAAGAAAAAAAATCTAGTTCCCAGAACTCTTCTTATATTTCACGCAGTAGCCAAGATGACAAGCGGTGTCCTGTAGATGTGCAATAATTGATCATGCTCTCCTCACTCCCTGCAGGTGTGCAGTATGTTGATATGAGGGTCCTAGATTATATTGCATTTCTGTGTCGCTTAGCATTAATATATTTTCATGTAAACAACCACCTTTGCTTAGTCATGCAGATTTTATCGGTAACGAAGACAACCAACCTGCAGATAAGTTCCGCAATGAACTCTGCAATCGTTCCAGGTCAAATCTTTTCTTCTAGATTACGTAAGCTATTCACACAACAGCTATATCAAGTGTCGATCTTACTAAGCATAATTTTGTTCATCCAGCCAAATCTTCTTTATCCCCTATCCTGAGAATCATCTTTGAATCGATCTCAATGCATAATATCTATAAATCTATCAATTCTTCACCCGGTGCTTCAAATGTTTTGAATGGGACTAATTATTTTCTTTCAAGCATGACAGAATTATTGTTTTAAAAAATTGAGTGTCTTATGATCGTATGATCAGCGTAAGATCAGGTTTTTAATCGACGCAGGCTACTGACTAACAAGTTGATATTACGGAGGTTTCAACAGTCTCGTTTAAAGTCAGCATTTCGCAAATTCTATGGTCGTTATAATGATCTAGTTTGCCAATACAACCAATCATTGGGTCACATGCCTCTGGAGTGCTTCATGCCAATTGTTAGTCCGTTCTTGACACGATGATTTTGACTACGGGTTACACCATTTACCTGACTAATATATAGGGTTCATTGCACCTGATGCCACCTCTGGTATGTCGAGGGGTCCATGTTAGTCCAACTCTCTATTTGTTGCTTATAGGAGTTTTGAGATTGATGATAGTTCGTTATCTTCACCTGTTATCCATAATGCGCATAACTTTATGGTAACCAGAAAACTGGAATTATGAGATGGAAGGGCAATGATTAAAGCCGGGGAGAACCATAGACTCGTTTTCACCGGAATAAACAACCGGTTCGAGTAGATTTTAAAACGATTAATCACCTGTCTGGTTTAACTTAAGATATTTTTTCTCCTTCGGTAAAGTCGTTTCAACTGTCGTATCTAGTATCACATTTTAAAATCACATACATGTATACATAGTGTACTAAATTTTTAACTGATAGAGAAGACTTGTTATAATTAACGTTAATCATTGACACGGAAGTAATCGTATGTAAATTCGGGAACATGATATATAAAATTCCCATACTGTTCGTTAAATACGAATGTCCAAACTAGAAATAGTATACCCTAAAATCAAACTTACGAAGAAATAGCTAATTTGCCAGGAATTCCATGGATCATAATTTCTGACATCAAAATCCATGTACTTACATTTTTAAGTTCCCCTGTTTCCAATTAATATTGATGACCTAATTTTTTTTTTTATTAAATGTTCTATATTTCTGCCTGATTTTTGCGCGAATAGGCCAATCCTAAACATGAGTTATCTTTCCTTGCTCCAGAACCTAGTGCGCTTGTGTAAGCTAGTTTAAGACTTCCGTGTAGTATATTCGAGAAACCTCATTATCAACAGATTAGGTAATAGCATACTATATGTGTGCAAGGTGAAGATAACGAACAGTGATCAATCTCATAACTCCTACAAGCAATACAAAATAGATAGTTGGGCAAACACGGACCCCTGGACACACCAGAGGTGGGATCAGGTGCCTAGGAGGAGTAAGCATCCCCTGTTGACCGGTCACACCCGCCGTGAGCCCCATATCCTGATCAGGTAAACGGAGTTATCCGCAGTCAAAATCAGTGTGCCAAGAACGGCTTAACAATCGGTATGAAACACGTCAGACAGCATTTGACCCAATGTGAGGTTGTATTGACGAACTAGATCGTTATAACGACCATAGAATTTGCGAAATGCTGACTTCAATCGAGACTGTTGAAATCCCTGTACCATCAACTTGTTTGTCAGTAGCTTACCTCGATTTAAAAGATGTGTATGTTTTGCAGGAAAAAAACATGAACGAATTAAATGTGTACAATATTAGAACTAAATTGCACTGAAGTGTTTTCTTTCGCTTATCTAGAGAACTTTAACGTAAAAGTACAAGAAACGTTGCGAAATTGTGACTAACAGCCATTTATAGCTATTCGTGACTCTGTGTCTGATTGCTGCGGAATCCTGTCTCTGCACCTACATGTAGCTCACATTTGTACCCGGACATTGTGCTACATATATGTATAATGTACCATGTCCTGATATTATTAAGGCTACCTGCTACTGATGAACACATAACCATTAGTCAATTTAAAGAATCTGCATGTTTTCTAAATCTCATAAACATGTCTACGCCTGAAACTCAGCCGAATATATAACTTCCTAACTAGTAACTCGTTTTGATAATTTTAATATATAATTCAGTGCCGAATCCAAGATTTCCGAAAATGGGAGGACACATGTGAAAGTCAAGTACTAGTCAAAATACTCAACCATTTTGGGTGACAAATCTTGAGTTTTACTTATATTTTTTAAAATGTTTGGCAATAAATGGGGGTCCCTTTAAGGTAGCTCACTAGACTAAGGTTTATATTCTGTATGACACCACGTCACAAGATGGCGATTTAAATGTTTTGTGAAATTATTTGTATCGATCTATCTGTTTGTCTATCATCGTAGCTCAGTGGTTAAAGCATTGGGCTGGTGAACTGCAGTTCTCGAGTTCAAATACTGCAGTCTTTTATTCCTGTGTTGAAATAATTCTTTTCAAAATCATATTTTATCCAAATTTGTATAGTGTTTGCCTTTTTGGTATATATATTTATTGTATATCATCATATCTTTTCTAATTGAATTAATTCGTACTGATTTGAGAAACTATTTCTGGGTGTAGTGATTGCAAATATCTGTCATGATACGATACGTGTCCACACAATCACACATCTCAAGAATAAAAGAGGAAATGTACAGAGACGTCAAAAGCAAGAAAAGGATTCAAACTTACTTATCCCCAAAAGTGGCACCTCCCCCACCCAACATCCCCCAACTCCCTGGACCACACCTATGAAAAATAATCTATATCGATCGAGCAGTGTATTGCTTATAGGAGTTATGAGATTGATCACTGTGTTCGTTATCTTCACCTTTCACCTAATATATGTAAGATGATTTTGATTTAATTATCTATTTTACTGTATTTTAAACATATAAACAATCCCGGTTTCATGCTGCACATGTACAAATGATTTGCACACAGAGTGGACACGTCCAGTTACTTTGAAGAGACTTACCCAAACTTTGAAATCTGGTTTATTTTTAAAGATTCCGTTGGTAGTGATGGAATAACTTTAGTTTGGTTTTTTGGTGGGGTTTTTTTTTTTTTTTTTTACAATTTTGGTGGGTACCACGATATGCAAGATGACACACGTGTAGACCCAATCTTTGAGCTGACGAGCTGACACTACTTGCACCTTTTGGGAATCACTAGTTTTGTTCTGACTTACAAAAGTCAGAAATAATGTTGTAAGTTGTTATTGGAGAGAGATATTGGAGAGATATCTATTTTGTATTGCTTGTACGAGTTATGAGATTGATCACTATTCGTTATCTTCACCTTTCATGTAGAAAATGTGAATGTAACATTTCCAATTCGATTTTTAAAATTCTTCCTTTATTTATTCTATCACACCCCTAACTCGATCAAGAAGTTCTTTTTTGTTTCCATGACCATTTTCTTACCGTCTCGTAGAAAAGATTTCGACTGTTTAATTGACCGGTTGTCGATTTAGGCATTGATACTCAAAATAAGAACACAAACAAATCATAAATTTTGTCTGATTATGTGACTACCCTGAAGGTGTCATTTGCACAATGTTAGAATAAACAGGCCTATCACTCTAATGTAAAAATCCCTTCCAGCGTATGAATACATTTTCATTGCTTAAACACACTTTAAAGGGGCATTGATACGATTTAAACTAAACATTTTGAATTTTTATTTTTCCATTTTTATTGTTTACAATGCTTAACTAAAGTATTTCTAATGCTCAACCAAAATTTGAATATCAGTTGTTGAGTTACAAGCGAGATACAGCACTCGCAATTCTTTGAAATGTAAACAAGGCTCGTGCAATGCTTTTGTTTCCAAAAAGATGGCTTACTGAAAATAGCATGTTTTTAAAAAAAATGAGATGTGCCAAACACTAAAAAATATTTAATTGTATTCAGAATTAACTTGTGAATTGAAAAAACAATCTGCTTTTACTTGTATATTTAACCTATGTGAACACAAACATGACACGAACCTTGTTTACATAACAAGGAATTGTGAGCTCTGTATCTTTCATGTAACTTGAGAACTGATATTCAAATATTTGCTAATCATTAGAAATACCTTAGTTAAACATTGACATTAACAAGATGTGTTTGTGAAACACAAATGCCCCCGATAATGGCCAATTCCAACGATGGCCAAGGTCACAAGGGCAAATATCTTGGTACCAGTAGAAAGATCTTGTCAAAAGAAAAGCTCATGTACAATATGAAAGCTCTAATATTTACCATTTACAAGTTATGACCAATGGTAAAAAAAATTAAAGTAGGTCAAATGTCAAGGTCAAAAGCTTCAATACCAACGGAAAGATCTTGTAACAAGGAATACTCATGTGAAATATCAAAGATCTATCTCTTACTGCTCAAAAGTTATTAGTAAGGTTAAAGTTTTCAAAACGTAGGTCAAACGTCAAGGTCAAGGGTAAAAAATGTTGGTACCCACGGAAAGGTCTTGTCACAAGGAATACTCATGTGAAATATCAAAGCTCTATCACTTATTGTTCAAAAGTTATTAGCAAGGTTAAAGTTTCAGACAGAATGACAGAATTACAGAATGACAGACAGGACAAAAACAATATGCCCCCCGATCTTCGATCTCGGGGGCATAAAAATGCAAATATATGAAAACTTTCGGCTCAAATCGTGTCCATGTCCCATTAATACAGCGTCACCAAATTATTTTGAGTTTTTGTACAGCGATGGTTGATGATATCCAAATTTATAATCGAATAGATTTACGACCTCACTGAACTAATATGCATGCAAGGTGAAGATAACGAACAGTGATCAATCTCATAACTCCTACAAGCAATACAAAATAGATAGTTGGGCAAACACGGACCCCTGGACACACCAGAGGTGGGATCAGGTGCCTAGGAGGAGTAAGCATCCCCTGTTGACCGGTCACACCCGCCGTGAGCCCCATATCCTGATCAGGTAAACGGAGTTATCCGCATGAACATTCATACATGAAATTAATGAATTTGTTAACTTGAAATATTCCCGATCGACCGCACCTATGCTAACAAAGACTCGAATTGATGACTCATTCATGTTTCAGTTTTTGATATAAAAATTAATGTACATATATACGTATAAATAGAGGCAGGCTACTGCCAACAAAGTTGATGGAACACAGGGATTTCAAAAGTCTTCTTTAAAATCTGCATTTCGCAAATTCTATGGTCGTTATAACGATCTAGCTTGCCAATACAGCCTATCATTGGGTTCAATGCTGTCAGACGATTTTCATACCGATTGTTGAACCGTTCTTGGTACACTGATTTTGATTACGGATAACTCCGTTTACTTGAACAAGATATAGAATTCACGGCTGGTGTGACCAGTCGACAGGGGGTACTTACTCCTCCTAGGCACCTGATCCCACCTCTGGTGTATCCAGGGGTCCGATTTTGCCCAACTCTCTAATTTGTATTGCATATTCATCACTGTTCATTATTTTCGCCTTCTTAAAGTTGTCTTTATTAATTGGCCAAGAAACCTTTTATACGACTACTTCGGGTTGATTAAAGACGTCTTTACAAATCTTATTTTTGTTTGGAGAATATGTTTATCAAATTCAAGAATTTATAACAGTTAAGTTAGTTCCAAGTCTTAACGCCTTGTGTCTTAGATTGCGAAATTGAAATATGTGTCCAGGGATACAAATATTAACAATATTTTAAAAGAAATAATAAAGGTAAAATCATGTATATCTATATATTTTTCATAACAAACATCCTTCCGAAACAACATGTAGAACAGTACAACATTTAACTTTGGATACAACAGAGATACAAAATAAAGAAAGTTTATCTGGAGGGATCTTTTTGCAGTATCTCCGAGTCCAAGAAGGAACTTACTGCAGCTTGCGCAATACAAAATATAAGTTCCAAAAGACAATGCACAGATCTTTCAGAACTCCATCTTAATTTGGAGTGCCGTGCACAAACAATTAAGTAACAGTTACATAATATATTTGTTAAGTATCAAACTTGCACATCCACAGTTCTAGCACATTGCACGGTTGTGCTAAAACATTACAAAATCTCAAATTTAGATATTCTCATGCACGATTTGCTGGTCATAGTTTTATCTGTAACTTTGTTGTATCACAATTTCAATGAAAATATAAAGGTATTTAATTTCAATTCATTTATCGTAAATATTATCCACTTTAAGAAAATTCAAATCATTTTATTATCATAAACGAAAATGTTAACAAAAACAGTTGTTTTCGAAAATGTCCTCTACATTGCAGAACTATCGAATTATTTTCCCACTCTAACTATCGAATAGATAGTTAACAATTGTAGGACCTATTGATAACAACACTGTTGTACCATTAGGACGATTTCTGATTTGACAATATCCGGTTCACGAATTTTTGCACACTAGAAAATAGATGGCAAATAGTGACTTGTGAAAATTGTAGACAACCAAAATAAATAATCCACAGTTTTACACAGAACATCTGAAGCAATCTTTAACGAATTACACCGTTTATGCTTCAACATATAGTGTGTCACTGTGTTATGTCATTAATATGAATTTAACGAGGACCCTGTCTTCACGTCAAGTGACAAGCAGTGATCAACATCATAAATCCTATAAAGAATGCAATCTCAAGAAAAGGATCTAAATGTCTGCTTAAAGTTTAACCATATTTCAAAGGTTCAAAAAAGTGAAACAGATATACATTCAATATATAAAGCAAATGATGTTACAGATCCTGACACACAAAAGTTTAAGAAAATACCAAAGATAAGTAAATTATACCCGTAATCGATATCTGAGATATAAATATAAGAAAGCACATCACATCGAAGCATTTTCCAACTTCAATCCAAATGACTTCGTCATCCACAACTGGCTCAGATTTGGATTCCATAGGCTCTACTGTATCTATAACGTTTCTTTTCCGCTGACAACACTTCGCTTTCCTCCGACAACATTTGACGAGGCGAACAATGGACCGAGGAACTGGTTTATCACATGGACAGCTTTGAATCCGCAAACTGAGGATAACAAATAAAATGAGTATCGCTCCACTCACTACGCATGCAACAAGCATGTAACTTAGAATAGATACATTAGGTTCTGAAGCTTCGGGTAGCTTGTCCTGAATTATCGTCAAATAGACAACGATAGAGAGGAGGATTGTGGTAGAAAATCCCAGTCTTTCACCAGACTCCGGTGGAAGAAGAAAAACGAAAGCCAAGAGAAACTGAATTGCGTTTATCGGTAACAGTAGACTTACAACGTAATAAGCTGTTCTTCGCTTCAGATAAAAACCAACAATGATTTCCTCATAACCGTACATGTTCATCTTCTTGTGAGTTGTGGAGTCCGTGATATCCCATATGCCGTTTTCAGAATATAATGTTAAGATAACATGCATCGTTTGAAAATTCAAAAATACTTCATGCGGTTGATAACCCCAAATGAAGAATTTTAAGGTGCAAAATTGTGTATCAAAGGGATATTTGGTAACATCAGCATCACATATAACCTCCGAAACCTGGAGGGCATACCATGAACAGAGTCCAGAATAAAGAATATGAATGTTTACCAGATCACTGCCGAGTCCTTTGATCTCTTTATAAGGATTGACATTAATGAGATTCGGAAGCCACATCCTGTTCTGTGGGATCACAGTCATATTTGTCTGGTTGTAAGAAGCAGGACTCCAGGAAAGCCTTTCGTCGTACCAGTCAATTTCAAAAACACCAGTGATGGTAAATTTTCCTATGTTTAAATCAAACTCGTTGATAGAGAATAAATAAAAAGACGCGTTTATATTCAACGGATGTGTTCTGTCAATTCCTGGACGTAAGTCCTTGTTATATCCAGTCAGCAAAGCCGTGTGTAGATTATCTTCATCTGTTAAAGTATATGCACACGCCAGGCTTGCAATGATACATTTTCTGAGTATTAATAAATAGAAAAATTCCATTTTGAAATTTCTCAAGTTAAATATTAATCAATCTTTTCTTCTGCGTTCACAAAGTATATCATAATCTAGTGTACTGTCCTGACAATAAATTAGTTCAAACCGCTAATGCCACAATATCCATCCTTAAAGCTGGGTGATCTGCCAGTTATGGATTGCAAATTTCCCAAAAACGAAGGTGTTCTGAGGTGATGTTTAGTTGGAAGTTTGAACAGAGTTCAGACAGCGATGTCAAGTAACAATTTCTAATTAAAAAAAATGATGCAGTAAACAATTACCCATAAATGTATCGATTTATCCTCATCACGATCCTATTCACCTGAATTCCAGAAATATATCTAACAATCTCTTGTGAATACACTTAGGTCCAACTTTCTCTTCGTAAACATTCATATAGAACCTTGGAACCAAAATAATAGATTGCACTATTTCTTAATTGTTTGCAAATATTTGTTTCTCCTTGACAAAGAACGATTCAGCAAATAAGACTATTTACGTAGGAAAAGTAAGAAATCAATTGTTCGTTAAAGTTGTAATGAATATTGAATTAATATGTTATCGGAGAACGATAATTTCAAAATGACAATGATTTTATACGGTTTCTTAAATAACCAAGATTTAATTAAAATCTTAAAACGCATTCTTTTAACAAGAGTACAAACATTCATATCTTTACAATAATTAGAATAAAATTGATCACTCTCGCCAGGTGTATAATATTTCAACAGTACATAGAATTCACATCTTTGACATAGTGATGTTACCTCGTATAATATTTCAAGAGTACATAAAATGCACTACTATTCTGTTCGTTATCTTCACCTTGCATTCAATCAAAAGATCGATGTCGGATAAAAATCTAAATTCAAATAGTTAGGGGGCGGGGGATAAAATATTCATCAAGTTTCTTTTCGACATCGATTACACTTTTGTGGAACAAGAAAAAAGACAAGCAACTGTTAAAAACCACATGATATTGCACTTTGATGAACACTTTCATTTGTGAATAAACATTAAAAAGGTTATACAAAGTGTTTTTTACAATCGTATGTTTTTAGTTTCAACCTTCCTCATATTTAGTTTTGTTGGGGGAATGTTGGTGAAAACTATGTTTTAGTTTTATTTATCAGACATTGAACGTTTGATCTCACCCCTCACACAGTGATGTGGCCTTGTATGATATAATGTACTACTTTAACATAGTGATGTGGCCTCGTATAATAGTTCATCTTTTAATTTACATACATGTGTTACACTACAAATAATAGATAACAGTTTTTACAATGCACTGTCTGTTTCATTTGTTGCAATTTCCATGGGCACTAATTGTGCTCCTTTGTTAGCTGACCTGTTTTATATTCCTATGAAGCAGAATTTATTCAATAACTTCTACGTGAGAAGAAAAAACCCCTTGCCGTGGCCTTCAATTTGACATTTAGATATATCGACATTTTATCTATAAATAATAATAATTTTCATGCATATGACGATTCAATATATCCCTGTGAACTCGAAATAAAAGATACCACAGGCTCGTCCACTTCTGTTTCATACTTAGATATTCTATTGAAAGTAGATATTAACGGCAAACTAACAACTTAACTTTATAACAAACGGGATGATTTCAGCTTCTTCATCGTCAACTTCCCATATTTATGTAGCAATATTCCATTATCACCCGCATATGGTGTTTATATCTCTCAACTTTTTCTATACACAAGAGTTTGCTCTGCGCTTGGTCAGTTTTTAAGTTGAGGCAGGCTAGTTGATGGCGTAAGGGTTTCAACGGTCTCGTTTAAAGTCAGCATATCGCAAATTCTATGGTCGTTATAACGATCTAGTTTCCAATACAACTTATAATTGGGTCAAATGCTATCTGAAGTGTTTCATACCGATTGTTAGACCGTTCGTGACACACTGACTTTGACTATGGATAACTCCGTTTACCTAATCAAGATATAGGGCTCATGGCGGGTGTGACCGGTCGACAAGGGATGCTTATTCCTCCTAGGCATCTGATCCCACCTCTGGTGTATCCAGGGGTCCGTGTTTGCTTAGCTCTATATTTTGTATTGCTGATAGGATTTATGAGATTGATCATTGTTCGTTATCTTCACCTTTCAATATTATATTTTGAAGACTTGATATATATTTTCCCAATTTACATAGCTCTGTAAATTTTGTTGTTGACAAGTTTAAAGACAGAGGGGTTTTTATAGCAATGCTTGAGTATTTATCTTTTCCTTACTTCATCATGAAATGGGCACATCAGCATACAATGAAACTCATCTTCAATCTGTGACAAAGAACATAATTTACGGTCTTTCATTTCATGGAATATCATAAAATCTTTGCTCTCAACCTTTAGCTGATGAATAGATATACGAGGTATTTACTGATGGAGTGTACATATATTTCTGACACTGGTTTTGTTTCATATATTTCTGAGATGAAGTTATTGTTTGAAACTATCATTGAAATACTTGTACAGATTACATTGATGTAAAGTTTGAAAATAACCATGGTCTTCTTGTATGAACATACAATTTACCTTCGTTTCACCTAAAACAAAACAAAAAAAACTTGTTAAAAAGTTCTTTCCAAATAGAGGTAGGCTACTGCCAACAAAGTTGATGGAACACAGGAGTTTCAAAAGTCTTCTTTAAAATCTGCATATCGCAAATATCGCAAATTCTATGGTCGTTATAACGATCTAGTTTCCAATACAACCTATCATAGGTTCCAATGCAGTCTGACATGTTTCATACCGATTTTTAGGCCGTTCTTGGCACACTGATTTGACTACAGATCAAGATAAAGAGCTCACGGCGGGTGTGACCGCTCGGCAGGGATGCATACTCCTCCTAGGCACCTGATCCCATCTCTGGTATATCCAGGGGTCCGTGTTTGATCAACTCTCTATTTTGTATTGCTTATGGGATTTATGAGATTGATCACTGTTCGTTATCTTCACCTTTCATTTGGATGTTTTATTTAGCATAGAATATATAGGGAGGAGATCACGTGATACGGGCAGTGAATGGACGGAAAATTTACCTGTCCGTGTTTTTGATCATTTTCTTTGTCAAAATCAGATATTTACCTGGATCATTTTGACTTAGAGTGTTCCTAAAGGTAAAAGGTAACTATACTTTTTGCTTTTTGCAATTTTTCTAGTAGCAGAAAACTTTTTGAAGCAGATTTCTACCTAGTGACTCAAGTGAGTAGATACTCACATTTGTGTTATTACAAACTATGGCGATGGCAGTGCCAGCTCAGATGTTGAAACCAGTGTTCTTGAAGAATAGTGAAATACAAAATGATAGAAATAATAAAATCTCTGACTTTGAGATTGCAGTACAATTGTCAAAAAAGATCGATGATGTAAAATGCATTCAATTAGACAGAGACCTGTGGCGGATCTATGTGGATTCTTTGAGCAGTAGATCTAAACTGGTCACCGAAGGATTTGATCTTAGAAGTAGGAACGTACAGGTATATGCAAACAATCCGTTTTCAACAGGTACCGGCAATCCAAATGAGCAGGTACTTAAAATTACAATCAAAGGCGTTCCTTTGTCCGTCGACGACTCTGCCGTAAGAAACATGCTTGATCAGTTCAAAGTTTCTCTATGCAGTGAAATAAAATACGAAAAAATTAGAAATCCCAGTACCCTCAGAATGACAGAGATCTTGAATGGAAATAGGTTCGTGTATGTTAAACCCTTTAAAGAGGGGGAGTTTCTACCCCGATCCTGCGTGTGCGCCAGGATTCAGTGTTTGTTATTTCATAAGGGCCAACCCTCTCTCAAGCGTTCTCCTAGATGTACAAAATGTTGGAGCAATGAACACTTTACAAATCAGTGTGATAGCGTTCAGTGTTGCAAAGCCTGTAAAAAACCAGGGCATAATCCAGGAGATGAAAAGTGTGAGCTCTATACAGAGGCGGATCCTAATATTATTCCATTTAGTGGAAAAGATGACATCCTTTCAAATTTTCACCTTAACGATATCAAAGTATTCGGTGTTGAACATAAATCATCGGAGCATGCATATCAGTACGTAAAGGCAGTGCGTTCAGGTGACATTCCACGCGCGACGGCTATCCAAGCTGCACCCACTGCCTTAGATGCCAAACAAATCGGTAACAACATTTTGGCTTCTCAACATTTCATTGATTCTCAGTACAACATCATGAAGGAAATCGTGGAAGCTAAGCTAGCTCAAGTTCAAGAATTTTACGATGCTTTGAAAAGTGCACCCCCAAAAGCCTTGTTCGTGGAATCCACCTACGACGATTTCTGGGGATCGGGGCTTAACAAAACTGGTACGACGCACACTGACAAATCTGATTGGCCTGGTGAAAACACGCTAGGTGATATCATTACCAAGCTTTCCAAAAAGGTCAAGAAAACAAAAAATGCACCCGATGCCAGCAAAATGCGACACAGTCGTAGAAATCGGTCATAAAATGAAATCCTCAATTCTGGAGAATCAGATTAGAACTTTAGCGTAATGAATGATTTATCCATTATTTCCCTCAATGCTAGAGGGATGAATAGCTATGAAAAAAGACAAAAAAATTTCGATTGGTTAAGAGACACTAATGTTCATATAGCTTTAATTCAAGAAACGCATTTTGTTGAGAAGAATCAATCGAAGTATAACAGCCGTTGGTTCGGCAAATGTTTTCATGCTTTTTCGAATTCACCCCATGCACGGGGTGTTTCAGTTTTATTTAACAATGTAGATATTGATGTAGAAAATGTACACAAAACTCAAGATGGTAGAATTTTACTACTTAATATAAATTTTCAAAATAATGCATACACAATTGTCAATATTTATAGTCCAAATTCAGAAACGGAAAGAGTGTCTTTTTTCAAAAAGCTAAAAGCTTATATTTCAAAATATGCCTTACATGAAGAAAATATAATTCTAGGAGGCGATTTTAATTGTGTGTTTGATAAAACGGATAGGAAAAATAAAACTACGGCTGCAGATAAAAGCACAAACATTTTGATAGAAATTTTAAATAAATTTAATCTTAATGATACTTGGAAAAAAATTCAGGGGTTAAAACCTGGATTTACGTGGTGTAATTCAAGCAACAAACCCATAAGTCGTATTGATTATATCTTTTTAAGTCAAATCATGTTAGCTAAAGTTCACAAAATACGTGTACAACAAGTGCCAGGAACTCATTCTGATGGAATCAGGTTAAGTGATCACAAAGCTATTAAACTCTCTGTTACTGTAAGTGAAAATGAAAGAGGTAAAGGTTATTGGAAACTTAATACGAGTCTTTTGAACGATAAGAAATATAAAATGATTATTAATGATTTAATTCATAAATATAATGTTAAAATAGCAAATTTGAATACTATAAATGTACATGATCTTTGGGAACAACTTAAACAAGAAATTCGTAGCTTAAGTATTTCATATTCAAAATCACTGTCAAAAAGTTACAAAAAGTCTGTCATGGATCTAGAAAAACAAATACAGGATATAGAAGATAAACCTGCAAATGAAATTAATATGGAAGAAAAAAGGACCCTTGAAAATCAACTAACTCATCTGTATGACAAAAAATCAAGGGGGGCACAGATAAGATCTAGAGTAAAATGGATAGAAGAGGGAGAAAGAAATACGTCCTATTTTCTCAGATTAGAAAATTACCATCAATCAGACAATGTGATTAGAAAAGTAACAGAACAAACAAAAAGTGTTTATAATGATAATGATATTTTAAATGAAATATGTTCATTTTATGACAAACTATATGAATCAAAGCACATTGATGATAATGAAATACAAAATTATTTAAATGAAGTAAATATTGAACAAAAATTAGATGAAAATGGAAGATTATTTTGCGATGAAATGTTTACTCTTCAAGAATGTAAAGAAGCGGTAATGAATCTTAAAGATAATAAATCACCCGGAATGGATGGAATTCCTAATGAATTCTATAAAACCTTTTGGAATGAAATTAAAGACATTTTTATGCAACTCTTGAATACACTTTTGAAACTGGTAATATGCCCTTTACACAAAGGCTCTCACTTTTATCATTAATGCATAAAAAGGGAGAAAGAGATAAGATAAAAAATTATCGACCGATTAGCTTAACAAATTCAGATTACAAAATTTTAGCATTCGTGTTAGCTAGAAGGCTACAAAAAGTAGTTGATAATCTAATCAATGAAGACCAAACTGCTTATATTAAAGGCAGATTTATTGGATTTAGTGCAAGGACTATCCTTGATATATATGAATATTGTGAAAACTCAAATGACCCACAAATTTTGTTATTCTGTGATTTTGAGAAAGCTTTTGACTCGGTGGAGTGGAATTTTTTGTTTAAAACACTGGAGAAGTTTAATTTTGGTGCAAGTTTTATGCAATGGATAAAAATAATGTACAAAGACCCTATTTTTAGAGTGAAAAATAATGGATGGATTTCTAAAACGTGTAAAATGAATAGAGGAATCAGACAAGGTTGTCCATTGTCTGCCCTGCTTTTTATTTTTGTAGCAGAAGTCCTTGCCTGTAATATTAGATCAAATAAAGATATAAATGGGTTTAAGATCAAAGAAATGAAACAAGAAATAAAAATAGTTCAGCATGCTGACGACTGTACGATTCCTATTAAGAATGAAAAATCATTACAAATAGCGTTAAACACAATTGATATTTTTTGTAAACATTCAGGATTAAAACTAAATAAAGATAAAACAGAATGTTTATTATTAGGAAAGCTTAAAGGAACAAAAAAAGAAATTCTTAATCTGAAAGTAAATGAAAATTCAATTAAAGCATTAGGTATCCACATTGGTCATAGTAAAGAAGAGTGTTTTGAAAAAAACTGGATACGGTATCAAAGAGATATAGAAAAATTATTAGATTCATGGAGAACCAGAAAACTTACAATATTTGGAAAATGCTGCATAATAAACTCTTTGGCAATATCAAAATTAGTATATGCAGCAACTTTATTACCAATTCCTGGTGATGAATTTATCAAAGAAATAAATAAAATAATATTTAATTTCATTTGGAATAAGAAAGACAGGATTAAAAGAAACACCCTGATAGGAGATAAACTAAAAGGAGGAATACACATAGTTGACTTAAAATCCAAATTCAAAGCGCTTAAAGCATCATGGATCCCAAAAATAATATCGTGTAACCATAAATTAAAAGACTTTTTCCAGAGTTTCTGTCAAAGGAATCAATATGATATTTACTATCTATTAAAGACAAACGACTCATTTTTGAGTGAAAGTGGAATGTTACATAAATACATACCCTATTTTTATAGAGAAATTATTACATATTTCAATGAAGCTAAGGGCAATTCGACAACATTACAATTTTCCCAAAATATTTGGAAAAATAAAAGATTTACTTATAAAAATGAGACACTTTGTTTTACAAATTGGATGAAAAGTGGTGTTTTAAAAGTAGATGATCTGTTTAATGAAATTGGATTCAAGGATATTACTGATTTTTCAAATCTTACAAACAAACATAACTGGTTGTGTGAATATAAAATACTAAGAAATGTTTTTAATAAAATAAGTCATAAGACAGAATACCATATAGAAAAAGAAAACGTGTTTTTATTTAAAAATGGAAAAATTGAATCTATAATTGGCAAATCTTGTAAATTCTTTTACGACATTTTTGTTGATGACAAGTTTCAAAGATCATATATGGAAAGTATGTGGGAAAAGACTTTTATGTTGGAAAAGTCAGACTGGACTAATATTTATAGAAATAATGTATGTAAAGTTGTTGATAAAAATGTTGCTGAATTTAACTACAAACTTTTGCACAATCTTTTATGCAACAATTATCTACTTAGCAAATGGAAAAAAGATGTTCATAGAAACTGTACATTTTGTGCTGATGTCATTGAAAACAATGCACATTTAATTTTTGAATGTCAAAATGTAAGACAGATATGGAATACTGTTGAAATGGTGCTTGAAATTGACATTCGATGGAAACATATTGTTCTCGGCTTTTTTCATGAAGATAATCCTAAAGTGCATACATTTAACTTTGTGATTTCATATATTGCTTTCAGAATTTACAAAAGTAAAATGATGTTAAGACTTGAAAACAAAACTGAAAGTGTGAATAATCTCTTGATACAGGTTAAATTAGACTGTTATAGAACATACTTAACATTAAGAAAATCAAAGTACGATTTCCTAGATCACAAATTATTTGAGAGACTTTCTTTGTTACTTTAATGCTTTATATTATAACACATGTATTGCAATAATCTGTATGTACTATGTATCTGATATTCAGTTTCCAACAATAGCATTCTAACAGTACTTGAGGGTGACCTGTTCCTCAGTACTTGTTGTTAGGGGAGTGGTGAACTGTTTGTGATTGTGTCTCCCCTGCAACAATATGGATCAATCATTGCTTTATATGTATTAAGTAGATTAGATTTTGCATACTGATATAATTTTGACATCTAAATATACTTTGCTTTTTTTTAGTTGAAAAATATTGCTATCTAGCATGTAAATCTTTTAATTGTAAAAGAAAAACAATATTATCAACTATACTGTTTGATATCATGTAGATATGTTTCTTAAATATGCATACATGTATAGTTAACACATATATATACATATATCCAATCCATGGAGCCCCTGGCACCCTAGGTGAGGATTATTCGGGGGTCTCTGCGGAGACATTACCCCCAAATATCAAATGTATGTTAGCTAGAAATAAAAGATATTGAAAGGGAAAAAAAAAAAAAAAACTCTCTATTTTGTATTGCTTATGGGATTTATGAGATTGATCACTGTTCGTTATCTTCACCTTTCATTTGGATGTTTTATTTAGCATAGAATATACATGTACATTAATGATAAACTAACAACATATGTGATGTGATGACTTCGGTTTCCCAATATTCTATATTTCATTATTACCTGCATATGGTGTTTATGTCTCCCAACTGATTTGGTATGCGAGAACTTGTTCTACGAATGATCAATTTCTAAACCGAGGCAGGCGTCTGACAAATAAGTTGATGTTACATAGAGACTTTAATAGTCTCGAATTAATGTCAGCATTTTGTAAATTCCTTGGTCGTTAAATTGACATGCAGGTGTTCTTTACAAAAGATGATTCTCTCTCTCTCTCTCTCTCTCTCTCTCTCTCTCTCTCTCTCTCTCTCTCTCTCTTCTTTTTTCCTTACATGTCACAATGCCACAAATTTAGATAGAAAGTACATGTATGTACCGTTGTATTCATCTAATGAATGGGAAGAACTTTCTTTCTGAACAGTAATCAATCGTTTCTTTAACTTCAATTGTCTACGATTAGATACGATACAAAATGTATGTTATAGAAAAACAGGTTTGAAATTGAATTATTTCTATTGCTGAATGTGTTAAGTGATTGCTCTATTAAAATATGTTCTACAAAACACGTCAAGTAATTGAACTATTAACATTTTTCTTCATAACACGTTGAATGATTGAAAAAGTGAAGATAACGAACATGATTCCAATATAATACCAAATTAAGAATAGGACATCATACCCTGGGCACACAAAAGGGGGAATCAGGTGCCTAGGAGCAGTAAACAGCCACTGTTGACTAGTCACACCCAGGCGTGAGGCTTACATTTTAATAAGGTAAACGGAGATTAAATAAGTATGATTGATTGATTGAATATTGTTTGATGTTCCTCTTGAGAATATTTCACTCATATGGAGACGTCACCACTGCCGGCGAAGGGCTGCAAAATTTAGGTCTATGCTCGGCGCTTATAGCTTTTGAGCAGGGAGGGATCTTTATCGTGCCACACGTGCTGTGAAACGGGACCTCGGTGTTTGCGGTTTCATCCGAAGGAACGCCCCATTTAGTCGCCTTCTACGACAAGCAAGGGGTACCGAGTACCTATTCTAACCCGGATCCCCACGGGATTAAATAAGTATGTAAAAATGGTGTAAAAATGGTATGAAAGACGGCAGTCAATATAAAGCCGAATGAGATATTGTGTTTGTAAATTGTATTTGTAAATTAGATCGTCATAGTGACCATAGTATTTGGTAAATGCTGACTTTAAACAAAACTGTTGAAGGGTTAGGAGTAGATAACCCTAACCCCTGTAACGTCAATTCGACATTGTCAGTAGCTTACCTCGATTTAAAACTGATCATACACAGAGTATGCTCGTGCATATCATTTGGGTGACATAAACACCATATACTGTGATAATGAACTATCAAAATATGTACTGTAGATCATGTTTTGTGATTGAACTATATAAATAAGTACTAGAGAACATACACATTAGGTTTATAAATTCCATTATTGCATATAACTACATCAAAGTGTATTTGTTTTTACCCCGCACAGTAATCAATTCATAAACGAAACACCTTTGATGCACTGATAGAAAAGATCATGCATAATGTAATGATACAAAATGCATATATAAAATGTACAACGTATTAAAAATGAATTAATGCGACGAATTATTGAACCTGTTTAGTTCTTCTACAGTCATTCATAGCTGCAATAAAGTGTAGAGCCTTCATAAGAGTGATTAATCACTTAACTAACGCTCGATCATTTAATGTCATTATTCTACAATACATGTATTATCATCGTTTAACGTTTTCACACGAACACAATCATAAAGAATATAGAAATTGTGATTTTATCATTTCTTAAGTTACATCTTAACAAATACAATCCTTATCGGGTACAAGTTTTAACCATTCAAGTTTTAAAATTTATGTCCCCCTTAAAAGAGCGTTGGGATAAGAAAATGAAATGATGATGATGTTGGGCTCTTTATATTATACCTCAGTATAAGAATTCTATGCAACGCATAATCTGATTGGTTTAGACGGTCACGTGCCAGGGAGGATAAAACTTCATATCTCCCTCTCAAACATCATATCTCCCCATCATATTTCATCCCTTGTGCAGCCTCGTGCATTTCCATAAATGTAACGTAAAGGTAAACGAAGATTATTATGACGTCACAAAAAGTCCGAGTCATTGTACTTTCATAGTTCGTGATGCACAAAATATGCGAGTCTATGATACACAGTTAAATCGTCTGGCTTTGGTTGATAGAAAGCAAGCAAATAAATCAACATTCAGTGAGTTATCATATCACTGTATTTCGTTGTCTGTACATTCTAATACGGTGACTGTGTTACCGTGAAGGCAATCTTAGTTGCATAAAATGTATAGATGAGTGGGATCCAATTTCAATTGCATTTTTTGCTGTTTTGTTTTGTTTCGGTACAATAAACAATTTATTACATGAATATTCGGGAAAAGATTTATTCACCTAAGACAAATCCTATTATAAGATTTTTCCTGGGTGAATAAATCTTTATATCTCCCTCACTATCAAGCAATAAATATATTTATATTACACAGCCTCGAACGCTTCCCGAGACTTCTACAATTCTTCATTCAATCTTTATTTCATTGAGAAAATTACATAACCCTTACAGTTGACTGCTGCAGCTCCAATGAATTCAATATGCACATTTATCAATCATTCAGTGGACCATCATTTCTACTTTGAATCTGCACGCTGAACTTTTACTTGTGTATGTCCCAAGGTACACAGTTTTGTCAGCAATTCTAATTATACTTATCAACACTGAAGACATCAAATAATCATTTATTAATTGAAGTTAATGCATATCTACTATAGAATAAAGCTTTTAATAATTAACTAATGAATACTGAAAGAAATACGAATAGCATGAAATATGTTTAAGACTTTTATGGGAAGAACAAACGTTACATACTAGTATTACCCTTAAACCGCCCGTGAACTACAGCGGCTAAAGATGTTTTGATGTGACTAACGTGACTGATATTTAGGAATCGCGACTGAAATAACCCATTCTATTATAGTTTTACTAAGGTCAATACAATGCATATGATACTCATTGCTATTTTCACTAACATGTAGTCAGAGACAGGTGGTTAATATATATGTGTATCAGGAAGGGTGAAGATAACGAACAGTGAATAACCTCATAATACAAAATCATAGTAGGGTAAACACAGATTCCTGGACACACCAGAGGTGGGATCAGATACACAAGAGATGCACCAGCCGTGAACCCTACATTGTGTATCTTGATCAGGTAAACGGAGTTATCCTTAGTTAAAAGCAGTATGCAAGGGACAGTCTAACAATCGGTATCAAACAAGTCAGACAGCATTTGACCCAATGATTGGTTGTATTGGTAAACTAGATCGTTATAACGACCATAAAATTTGCAAAATACTTACTTTAAATCAGACTGTTGGAACCCCTGCAACATCAACTTGTTTGTCAGTAGCCTGACTCGATTTAAAAACTGACCATACGCAGAACAATCTATTGCTTATCAAATAAGTTGAGATATTTAAAAGACAGATGCAGGTGGTAATGGAGTATTGCTATATATTGTTATGCATGTCGATCCGATATGCATGTATTGCAGAGAATTCAAAATTACCAATTGGCATGAAACACGTCAGACATCATTTTATCCAATGACAGATTGTATTGGCAAATCAGATTGCTAGAACGACTACAGAATGGGTGAATTGCTACATAAATACGGGAAGCCGACGATGAACTTGAAGTCATCTCTTTGTCATAAAGATGAGTTGTTAGTTTGCCGCAAACATCTAAGTGCAATAAAATATCAAAGTATGAATCAGATGTGGAAGACTCTGTAGTGCCTTCCATCTTGATCTCACATTTATCGAATGACATGTAGATGAAAATGATTATTATTAATAGATAATATGTCGTAGATATATCCAAATGTCTGGTTGAAAGCACGATACTTTCTTCTCATATAGAAGATTTTGGATAAATTCTAGCTCGCAAGAATATAAAAACAGGTCAGTCAACAAAGGAGCACAACACACTATTGGAAGATCTTATCACCAAACACTACGATGACACTGTCAATGAAGACCTCTAGCATCTATGAGTTATGAGATTAATCACTGTTCCTTATCTTCACCTTTTAATCGTTATAACGATCATAGAATTTGTAAAAAAGCTTACTCTAAACGGGACCACTGAAACGCCTGCAACAGATACCTATTTGTCAGTGGTCTGCCTAGATTATTTCATTCAGTGCTTTTTCTCTCTCATTAAATGTATGACTATTACAACTCGTACAATATACACGTTATAGGTATGTTTTCGTTCACTATTTAAGCATTATCTGTTCGAAGAATTTCCATACATGCAAGTTCTGTATTGCACTTATCAATCAACATTTAAAGTAGTTGAATAATAAGAGAATATAAACAAATAATACTCCTATAAAACATTATATGTTATTACATGAAATCTAGATCATGATACGTACACTGTAGAATCATTTAAATTCGTGGGGGCCAATTTTCGTGCATTGCTGAATTTTTACGGGTTCGTGGGGACGTAATTTCGTGGATTTATATATTTGTAAGAAAGATAACTCTGGAATGTTTTTATTTGTTGAGGATGTAAATTCGTGGATGAGGGGTAACCACGAATTCCACGAAAATTGAGCCACCACGAATTCTTATGATTCCACAATAAGGGAAATCGTGCTTATGCACACACTAAAGAAAAATACACTGTCACCGTCACCATGAATTGTATCACCGAAATAAAAAAGCACACTAAATCAAAATAAGTTCCTACGTCCTTCCAGGTTACCTGGCTGTCCTCATCTTCTTTAAATATCGTGGATTTTGAATCGATATCTTTCACATCTACCATTTTTCGTTTTCTTCGACAGCACACCACAAAGCGAACAAAAATTCCAGGAATCGGCTTATCGCAGGGGGAGTTTTGAATCCTCAGACTTATGATTACAAATACAACAAGAATGGTTCCGCTCAGCACGTAGCTAACCAGAATATAACCAAGTATGGACATGTTTGGTTCCGAAGCTTCGGGCAGCTTGCCTTGAATGATAGTCAGATATACAACGGTTGACAAAAGTATTGTGGTGGCAAATCCTACTCTCTCACCGGATTCTGCGGGTAGAAGAAAAACAAAACCAAGTAGTAGTGATATCGAACTTATTGGTAATATCAGACTAGCAATGTAATAATCTGTCCTCCGTTTTAAATGAAAACCGACAACAAATTCCTCGTTTCCGTGGAAGTGAAGTTGTTTATGTGTTGTTGAGTCTGTGATTTCCCATATACCGTTTTCAGAATATAATGTGAGAATCACCCGCGATGATTCGAAGTACAAATTGACTGCAGTTTTATCATAACCCCAAATGAAGAATTTCAAGGCGCAGTACTGGGTATCAAAAGGATATTTCGTGACGTCAGGATCACATATAACCTCAAAAGCTTGGACAGCATACCAGGAGCAAAGTCCAGAATAGTCCACATCAACTGTGATCAAATCACTGCCCAATCCCTTTATATCTTTGAAAGGATTAACATTGATGAAATTCGGAAGCCATATTTTCTTCTGTGGAATGGAGGTGGTGTTTCCCTGATTGTATGTAGCTGGATTCCACGATAGTCTTTCGTCATTCCAGTTTAATAGAAAAACACCAGTAATTGTGAACTTACCTGTGTTTAAATCGAAATCGTTTATCGAAAATAGGTAAAAAGACGCATTTATACCTAGGGGTTTGTTTCTGTCATATCCCGGTCGTAAATCTCTGTTATAACCTGTTAACAACGATGTGTGTAAATTCTGTTCGTCTGTTAATGTATAAGCAAACATTAGTCTTATTATCCATTGTGTTTCCAACAGCACCAAGATGATTTTCATGTCTTACAAATCACGTTTACCGACAACCGACTCCTCAAAGACTTCAATGATATTTTTTTTCAAATTAAAAACCCTTTGATGATGAGAGTGTTTTCTTTATGTTTTGCTCTATTATTCATCAAATCAACTACACATTACTAGCGTTCTCCATTGATAATTTGTAGCACTGAGTAAGTAACTTAATAGGTCAGAGATACTATGTACATATTAAAGTCTTTAAAAGTATTTTGCTGTAGTCTTTAGAACGTTTCACGGTTCCAAAATTATTCACTTCTCGGTTTCCACCTTTTCCAAAATAAATAAAACGATTAACGTACAGATTATTGTCACAGTTTTTCACAATAATTTCAGCAATGCACCAACAGCTTGTGGTTAATGAATGTGTATTCAGGCTCAAAGAAGCTATTTATATAAAATCCTAGAAAAAATAATTAATAATTCAATTCTCATTGATTTCCTCTCTACAAAACCTTTCCTTTCGTTAATCATGAAATAAGCTGAAGTAATTAAAACTGTCCAAGCTGAAATCCTTTGTAAACATACAAGCAGTGGTAATATTTGCTCTGATAATCATCAATGATTGAGATATAATCATATATTGTAAAATGGGATTTAATTGATAGATGACTTGTCAACCAACAAAAAAGGAAAATTGAATTCCGTAAAAACGGTATGCATCAAGGCCTACATGTATATGTATCTCTATCAAACGCAATAACATAGCATATATCACAGAAAAGAAATGGGCGGGAAATGCATATACAGACAGACAAACGGACAGGGGGATGTTTTTTTTTTTTAAAGATGTCCAATGTATGTACATGTACAGTACGGTCAATGCGGATCCCGTATCCCCCCGCGGGATAGAGCTACCGCGGTATATATCAGGTAACCCTGCATACCTCCCCCCCCCCACCCCCACGGTCTCGCTGTCCACCTGTAGATGATTAATATCATCACCAAACGTGAGTTATCTCCCGCTAACGCATATATATATATATATATATATATATATATATATATATATATATATATATATATACACAGATTGCTGTTCATCTATTCTTTAAATACATGTACACTGTATATCAATTACATATATATGTGCTTACATCGCTTATTAAAGGGACTGATTCACGATATTTGAAAAAAATAGTTCGCATTTTTTATGTCAAAGGCAAAGGCAACCCTAACCACATTGTTGCCTTTAAGAGTAAAGTATTACTTACTGATATCGTAAATGACAGTCTTTAACAACAAAAATCCTTGCTTAACAATTAAATCATATTAATCTATCTCATATTTCCAATTACCCGCCGCTAAGAGAGCGGCCATTGCAGTTTAATTTATTACGTCACATCGTCAGTTCCGGTTTATTTCATCAGCAGCACTGTAAACATGACAAGTCACGAACAGTTAAGTTTGAAGCCGTATAGATTTGAGCCGGTTCTTTCGCAAGAAGAATTTAAGAAAAGGAGACGTTCAGTCAAGTCGCAGACCAGGCAGATGGTACTCATTTCTTCATACATGTAAATGTCTCAAACCTCAACCTGTCATTACACAAATGATGGCTCCACAGTTTACATAGTATTTTCTTTTTTCAAATAACTTTGTTGGGTCAGGAATTTCGGGGGGGAAACCTTATTCACATCTCCCCTTCGCATTAGTGTAATTAACTGCTTGACAGAAAGGCATCCACCTATTTACAATGTATTCGTAAAATCTACCACATACACACCTTTGATGATCTCATCAAAACCGGAATAGACGGTGTGACGTCAAAATTATTGATTTTTGTGGTCTTGAATACAAAAGAGTTCCGCATCATGGCAGCCTATATAGATGGCGGGAATTTCAATTTTTAACGTTTTAAAATTAGTAATGAAGATTACCTTGGCCGTATATCAACAGAATAGTATGACAAATCTTTATCATATAATTAATCCTATCATTAATCATGTAACATTTTTTTGGGGTTGCCTTTCCCTTTAAACATTAAAAATATAACTCATATAATGTTGACGGCCAAACAAAGAATCGAGTCTTTTTATCTATACAAACAAACCAGTGAAATATTAATTTTGTAATATAAAGCATCTTAATTTTGCATAATCACAAATTATAACTTTTAGATGACACATTTTACCCCCAAAGAATGCTTGAAATGTGAAAAATATAATAAATTTGGATATATATCGATTTCTTTTGAAATTTTTGTAAACAATACAATATCGCAATCTTTGTTTACAAAACAAATAAACTCTCTAAAATGAGCTTCAGTGATAATGTATAACCTTAATTTTTATGCAGATTTTTTAAAACATATTAGACAATAGGTTTTGATCATTGAAAGTGAAAAACAAAATTTGGGGGGAAATCGTAAATCAGTCCATTTAAAACACATTTTACAAAATAATACTCGTGTTAGCTTCATTGAATCATACATTCAATAAAAGGGTAGATTACCATATACATATACATGTACATGTACATGTGCATATACATTATATACGCTTTACCCGTAAAACAGCAAAAGTACATGATGTAACTTCACAAAAACCGATTATTCCTGTCAGTATCAATCAAATATTGGTGGTTTTCATAAGTTATTTTTCAAGAACTTAATTCTGCACATGTATTTGTACAAATATAAAAATGTATCACACAAATATTAAAGCAGGAAAATGAAAGCCTTGCATCAGCAAACTCTTTATAAAATTTGAGAGAGGAGGGATGATAAAACGTGTAAAGTGAGGACAAGTTTTTACCATTTGACAGAAGTCGTGAGGACAGAAAGTGCTCTATGAGGACAAAATTATGTCCTCCCAGTTACATGACCCAAAGAATGTGAAAGATGTGAATACAAAATATCAGGTTAGTGGGGACAAGTAGTGTGGGGACATATTCTCTCTCAAAATCTTTTTTTTCCCCACAATTTGAAAGAGAGTATTAGATACACTTTTATAGGTATCCGGACTCCCTATAGCTATACCTAACACAGAGCATTTTTGCCTTTAATACAATAACTTATGTGTCTATTCTCTTCTAGACATTGTGAGGACGTCCTCACTTAGGCCTAACAGGTTTCGTCATCTAGAAAACGAGAGATTACTGACTGTGAAGAAAAGGTCACAGGGGCGTGTATATTTGTTACATCTACATAACATCGATCAGCACACGCAACAGCAAAGGTAACTTCACGAAAATTGATTATCCCTGTCAGTATCAATCACATGTTGGTGGTTTCATAAATCATTTTACTGGAATTGATATTTTTGGGGGAAACATGTATAACACAAACATTACTGTAGGAAAAGGAAAGTCTTATATCAGAAAGAGGGAGTATACTATTTAACATTACTGACTGTGAAAAAACGGTCAAAGGTATGTGCATATCTGTTACGTTACACAACGCCCCAGACATTGATCAGCGCACGCGTTACCCGTGAAACTGTTACATGTAAGACAATATTAGTCTAGCCACGTAAAAACCTTTGATCCACCGCCACTTAGCATTCAATACAAATAAAGCACATGATCAATTTAATTAAAATCAAATATGTAATCGGATTCAAATATCAAATTGTCAAATTTAGAGAGAGAGAGAGAGAGAGAGAGAGAGAGAGAGAGAGAGAGAGAGAGAGCAATAAAACGTGTAAAGTGGGGTCAAGAAATGGACAGAAGTTGTGAGGACAGAATTACACTATGAGGACAAAAAGAGTCCTCACAATAACGTCCTCAAACATATGACCTACAGCATGTGAAGATAAACTTGGTTGAGAATAAGTGAGCTTTACTGATCCCAATTTGTCCTGTTTCTTATATGTATACTTTTATTTTTTCAACTACCCGGAGAGAATTTAACTAAGCTTAGCCCGACACATCATTGAGTAAAGATTTGTGAAGATAACGAACAGTGATCAATCTCATAACTCCTTTAAGCAATACAAAATACAGAGTTGGATTGATTGATTGATTGATTGTATCTTGCTTAACGTCTCACTCGAGAATTTTTCACTCATGAATATGGAGACGTCACCAAGACCGGTGAAGGGCTTCAAATTTTAGGCCTATGCTCGGCGCTTACGGCCTTTGAGCAGTGAGGGTTCTTTAGCGTGCCACACCTACTGTGACACGGGTCTTCCGTTTTAAGGTCATCTCCGAGGACCCGTGACATTCACATCTGATGCCGAGCGTTTGGCGATGGAACTGTCACTACCTGTTTTAACGACTTTGGTGTGTCGCGGCCGGGATTCGAACTCCGGGCCTTCCGCATGCGGGGCGAACGCTCTAACCTCTCGGCCACCGCGGCGGTGAGAGTTGGCAATCTCTACCCAGAGTTATCGTTCCCGCTACGCTCCACTAATACCTCTGTCAACGTCTAAAAGTTATATCAAAATGTACTAAAACTAACTTAGCAATATCAAACTGTAATGATAATATCTGAGCAAATCAAACACTTGTCTAAATTTTTTTAAAAACAGAAGATGGTAAATATGAGACACCTGAGCGAATTAAAAAGTTTATATAGATATTCATTATTCAATAATACTAGAATAATTATGGAATTTGTTGTTTTTGTGAACCTACTTTAAGATTTAAAGCTTAAAACTTAAACTTGTATTATTATTCATATGATGAATTGGTAAAAGTAAGTTTTGCCAAGAATCTTGACATTCAGACGTTGACAGAGGTGTTGTAGCATAGCACAATACGCCATCTGGTGAGAGATTGGAGAGTTGGACAAACACGGACTCATGGACATACCAAAGGTGAGACCAGGTACCGTGAAGGAGTACACACCCTTTGTTGACCGGTCACAACCGCCGTGAGCCATATATTTCGATCAGGTTAACGGAGTAATCCGTAGTCAAAATGAATATGCTAGGTGAAGATAACGAACAGTGATCAATCTCATAACTCCTATAAGCAATACAAAACGGACCCCTGGACACGCCAGAGGTGGGATCAGGTGCCTAGGAGGAGTAAGCATCCCCTGTTGACCGGTCACACCCACCGTGATCCCTATATCCTGATCATGTAAACGGAGTTATCCGCAGTCAAAATCAGTGTGCCAAAAACGGCTTAACAATCGGTATGAAACACGTCAGACAGCATTTGACCCAATGATAGGTTGTATTGACGAACTAGATCGTTATAACGACCATAAAATTTGAGAAATGCTAACTTCAATCGAGACTGTTGAAACCCCTGTACTATCAACTTGTTTGTCAGTAGCTTACTTCGATTTAAAAACTGACTATACGCAGAACAAGCGCTTGCATATAGAATCAGTTAAGATATATAAACACCATATGCAGGTGATAATGGAATATTGGAGGTTCATGTGGGGTACTTGGTTGCTCAGATGGGGAACTTGGTGGTTCATGTGGGAAGTCTTGGTGGTTCAGATGGAGGAATTTGTGGTGGTTTAGATGGGGAACTTGGTGGTTTAGATTGCGAGGCTTTTTGGTTTAGATGGGGAATTTGGTGGTTTAGATGGGGAACTTGGTGGTTTAGATGGGGAACTTGGTGGTTTAGATTAGGAACTACATGTAGGTGGTTCAGGTGACGACACTTCTTGATTTAGATGGGGAACTTGGTGGTTTAGATGGGGAACTTGGTGGTTTGATGTCTCCGAACACTCATGTTACTCCTTTTACATTCAAATTTCAAAGAATGATTAACAAAGTATAGTACCTGTGACAAAGGAGGACAAAACCTGTGAAAGGATGAAAGACTACGAAATATGTTGTTTTCATTGCATTCAAATTTAAGATCTTTATCTTAATATTTCAGATGAAAAGGCAACTAGATAACCCTTTTGTCAAAGGTAGGTTTGGTGCAAATGAATTTTAAGTTGCATGAGAAGAAAAAATCTCTAGCTGTGGCCTTTAACTCGACATGTCATTATATTAACAACGTTTTATCTATTAACAATAATAATTTTCATTCATATGTCGATCCCACAAATCCCAGTAAACTCGAAATAAAAGACACCACAGAGTCCTCCACATCTGTTTTATACTTAGATATTTTATTGCACATTGAAGCGTACGACAAACTATGAACTCCACTTTATTATCTGAATAATCCCCCTTCTCTCAGTGATGTTCAAAGTGATAACAATTATAAATAATTAACTGCACTGCCCCTCTATATTGGGCACACATTCTACACTGTCATTTTTTGTAAGTAGGTCTTACATATAGTATCACGTTACCATTTTGGAGAGGGTGGATTTTGCCGGCTTTTTCACTGGTGTTGGTATTCTTTATATCTATTCTAATTGCTACTGTGCATTACATATCTAGAATATACTTGATTGATTGATCTACATACCTCAATTATAGAACATACCAGTCATGGATGAAGAACTTTAAAATATCTTAAAATACATGCAATGTATGCTTACCCCTCCTAGGCACCAGATGCCACCTCTGGTTTGTCCAGGGGTCCGTGTTTGCCCTACTCTCTACATTACATTTTGTATTGCTTATTGGAATAATGCGATTGATCACTGTTCATTATCTTCACCTTTCATATATTTGAAGTGTCTGTGCAGATTTAGAACTTGTAATGTTGAATTATCTGTTGGGGTTTGAAGGTATATGTCAAACAGAAATTAATATTTATAAATTATGTTTGAAAAATAAAACTGATGATAGACGAGTCCCATTTCTTTTTTTTTAATTTTTGCAATCAATATTGTTTTAGTCGACGTATTTCTATCTATATAGGTGTCAAAGTTTGAATTATAAAACTATATAGATTATTCAGAAAGCTCTCCTTATAAGCTTATAATTTAAAGCGCTTGATTTCTTCACACATGCATTAAAAGGTGAAGATGACGAACAGTGATCAATATCGTAACTCCTACAGAGAATACAAAACAAAGAGTAAAGAAAACATGGATACCTGGGCATACTAGATGTGGGATCAGGTGTCTAGGAGGAGTAAACAATCCTTGTCGACCGGTCACACCCGCCGTGCGTCTGTCATGTATATCGTGATCAGATAAACGGAGTAATACAATCACTGAAATTGATTTTAATGGACGATGATTGAGTTTTGAATGACATTAATTGAGTTTGATTGATTTGGTTGATATTGATTGATATCACTCTATGATACATGTTACCCTGAATGCCATAAAAGTGAAGGCGTTTTGAAGTAATCAGAAAATTCTACATTCAATCCTGAACTGATGATTTCTAAAAACGTTGATTACTCAACTAGACCATAGGAATAGGGGATCAGGGTACCCCCATCCTGTCGTTTGTTGCTTTAATTGAATTCAGAAATTGGCCCCGTGGGGATCGGGATTAGAGTAGGTCCTCAGTACCCCTCGCTTGTCGTAAGAAGCGACTAAATGGGAGAGGTCCTTCTGATGAGGTCGGAAAAACCGAAGCTCCGTTTCACAACAGGTGTAGTACGATAAAGATCCCTCCCTGCTCACAGACTATAAGCGCCGAGCATAGGCCTAAATCTTTGAGCCCTTTTGCATGGTACTTTATGTTTTACATGTAGGAGGTTCGCCGCATGTTTCATTAGGCAGGTGCTTGCTTTATTAGGTAGGTACATCCTTTAATAGGTAGATAAATGTTTTATGAGGAACTTGAATGCTCTGTAAGGTAGCTGCATGTTTTATAAGGTAGTTGTATATCTTATGACGTAACTGTATGTTCGATCAATCTAGTCTGACTGCGCTACATTTCTCTCCCTTAAATGTTTTCATGCCATGCTCTTACATGACAGTCATTATCCTCTGTTAGTGCCGGAGGAAAGTCAATGTCACCAAATACAGAGAGGATTACAGGAGATAATCCCGATTATATTGACCAGTCTGGGTTAATTAAAGTAGCTCACTACACTATAGCTTATACTCTTTATGACACTACGTCACAAGATGGCGATTTAAGGAGGTACTCTACATTGTCATAATGGCTGACTTCCTTTTAAAACATGGATGAAAATATGAGTATCAGCAATATTTGTCTATTCATTTAAAAAAAATTCGCCTAGCCGAGTAACTCAGTAGGTAAGCACGTCGACTGCTAAACTGTAGATCGCGTGTTCGAATCCAGCAGGGGTTTTAAATTTTTCTCAGATTGCATTCAACTAAAACTACATTTTTTTGACTAAATAAAGTAAATTTGAAAGTTTTCAATTTCAAAATATTGTTGCACATATCGTCCACTTTTCATCCATGTCAAATTTCTCTGGTGTAGCATACCTCCTTAAATATTTTTGAAATAACTTGTATCGATCGATTCGTTCGTCTATCACCGTCGCTCAGTGGTTAAAGCATTGAGCTGGTGAACCGCAGATCTCGAATTCAAATCCGCCAGTCTTTTGTTCATTGTGTTGAAATGGTTTGGTCGGGGGGGGGTGCATATTTTCTGCCTTTTTGGTATATATACTTATTTTGTATCATAATACCGTTTATGATTAAATCAATTCGTACTGATATGAGAAACTATTTCAGGGTGTAGTGAGCTCCCTTACATTATAAGAGTTTGACAAAAATAGATATGCCCTTTTGAAATATTGCTTAATTCATTGAACATTAACCCAGTTAGAAGTACATGAACATGTATATGTATTTGGTTTTGGTACATGTAATATGAATTAAAACAAAAGACAAGTTAAAAACCAAACCTTCATTTGTGAAACTTTGTATAAAGTGAAAAGTATTATAAAACACTATGTTACAAATGCAACAGAAACTGTTTATATAAAAATATTTTGATATAAAACTTACAAGTGATTTACAGAATTTCTGTTGTTATGTATGGTTTTTACTTTTGAATTAATATGTGTGCACTGAAAGCAAGATATAATCCTATAGACTGTTTTCTAGTTTAGAACTGAGCACTCCAGGTTCACATATTGATACTCTTGGCTTTTAGTGACATTACAATCAGGCTATATAAACAGCAGGTGCCCTTCAATCGCAATTTATGCCTTTGTAGATCACACATTCTTTGTTTTCAAAAAGGAGAAATTAATCTAGAGTGCAGTTCTTAATATCAATATTTAAACGTTCCTCTTTGATTCCGGGTACTGGTGTTATCTAAATGTCCTGTGAACTGATTTGTTACTGACATAATGACTGTAAATTAGATATTAAAAAACGTGTCTTTGATGCGTAAAAAAAGACTTAATGAAGTCTAATGGAGTGTATAGACTCCTGTAACTGTATCCTATTACGTCTCCATCAAAACATCTGAAAATAATTAACTATAGCCCATAAAGATGACTTCATATTCCGATAATTTGAATTCCTCTACTTAGCTGAATACTGATTTCGAAAGTATATATTGTATATTCCTGTCAAGCTTGGCCAGACGATTAATTGAATATTGTTTAACGTCCTTCTCGAGAATATTTCACTCATATGGAGACGTCACCAATGCCGGTACTGAGGACCTATTCTAACCCGGATCCCCGCCAGACAATACACTGATTCAAAAAGATGAACTTGAATACTTGTAGTGGAGATGATCCGAGTTAGAATAGGTACTCAGTACCCTTTGCTTGTCGTAAGAGGCGATTAAATGCGGCGGTCCTTCAGATCAGACCGCAAAAACCGAGGCCATGTGTCACAGCAAGGTGTGGCACGATAAAGATCCCTCCCTGCTCAAAGGCCGTAAGCGACGAGCATAGACCTAAATATTGCAGCCCTTCATCGGCAGTGGTGACGTTTCCATATGAGTGGGAGATTCAATATATATCTATATCTCTCAAATGATTCGATACGCAAGAGCTTGTTCTGCGTATACTCAATTTTTAAGTCGAGGCAAGCTACTGACAAACAAGTTGATGGTACAGGGGTTTCAACAGTCTCGATTGAAGTCAGCATTTCGCAAATTTTATGGTCGTTATAACGATCTAGTTCTTCAATACAACCTATCATTGGGTCAAATGCTGTCTGATGTGTTTCATGCCGGTTGTTGGGCCGTTCTTGGTACACTGATTTTGACTACGGATAACTCCGTTTGCCTGATCAGGATATAGGGCTCGCAGCGGATGTGACCAGTTGACAGGGGGTACTTACTCCTCCTGGGCACCTGATCCCATCCCTGGTGTGTCAAGGGGTTCGTATTTGCCCAACTATCTATTTTCTATTGCTAATAGGAATTGTGAGATTGATCACTGTTCGTTATCTTCGCCTTTCATTCTCGACCGGAACGTTAACCAATATTCTACCAACCAACCATGTAGTGGTGCCTTAGTGGCCAGATCATGCAATGTCTGACCAGGAGGTTGTGGACTCGACTTGAGTTCGTCTCTTTGCCACCTCAAACTTAAAGCATAAATAACAGGTAGTGACTGCTCCTCCCACAAACGGAGTCGTGGGTGTTACTGATCAATCCTTAAAACCCGAGGTCCCATGCCAATGCTGATACAATAAAAACAAACACTGTCACATGAGCGTCATTTATGATTTCCCCCTAATTTTGTTTTCATATTTAAAGGTCAACTGAAACGATTTTCAAAGTTTATTTTTCAAATAAATTTAGTAAGAAAATACCATTCCTTAAATGTTTTCACATAAGAATAATTTTTGTTCGATCATCCAGGTAGATACGACATCGTTAATTTCAACCCGGTAAATTTTATTGTATGAGTTATCTGCCCTTTAGTCGAACCTGATATTTCAATATGGCGGCACGATATGAAAATTATTCGGACGATTGTATTCCTGAAATAGATATATCGCTTAGTGGGAAACGATAGTGATTCAGAAAACAGCGAGGATCAGTCGGACGAATGTCCTTCACCTGTTCAATGGTTTGTTATTTTAATTATTTATATGAAACTTTTAATGAAAACGAAACGATTACTCAAAGCTCGGTAGTGCATCAGGATGAATTTCTAAGACTTGTTTACTATTATTCTAACAGGTGATCATATAGGCTAGTAATTTCGTCGCAATGCCCTCAAGAAGGGAGTCCAAATGTTGCTGTGCATAGGATTGAAGTGGGCGTGTCCTGGTAAACTGTCTCAACGGATAGGTTTTAGGAACAGCTTATTATGAGTACATACAAAATAATGGTCCCTTGGAGGAGGGGGGGGGATTGATTCATAAGTATGTATTTTGTTATGATTGCTCAAAGTTAATATTGATGAGGGGGTGGGGGGTGGACTCGGTATCCTGATTCACTATGAGCCATATTTATAATGAACTCTCCTATTTGAATATCTAAACCCTAAACCCACTGAATTGTTGACCATTTTATGCACTTCCCTTCAAATAACCATAAAATATGCCTCGGTCAATATCTTATGATTTATCATTTTCTATTTCACTGTCTAACCATGTGTACATTTTATATCAATGTATGTTTAAGCAAATCTTTCAGAAATTAATTCCTAAAAAATCATTCATATTTAAAGTACCCCCCCCCCCTTTTTTTTTTTTTTTTTTTGTTAGATGAAAGTCACCAATTATACTTGAAAAATCTAAATTCTTTTAAAATTTTTAACAGATTTTACAGACATCGTGCATATTGGAGATCTGGTAATGGCTTGGGAAAAACAATCGGAAAGTTCTTCTATCCTGTGTTGTGGCTATGATAAGAAATCATTTCATCACAACAGTACTGTGGATTTAATTAAATACCCTTTGATATTAATATAAATGTGCGTTAAATTTTTAATGCATTTTTCATAAGTGATATAAATAAATATAAACAAGTAAACATAGTTTGATGATCAGTTTTTATATTACACAATATATATCATCAATTTACATACAGTATGTAATTTGGGTTAAACCCCAAAAGGTCTACAGGCCCAGTCACCTGAGTTTGACACATGTTGGTAGGAATTCATGATTAGGGTAGGAGAATTACCGACAACAGCCACTATATTAACTTCCTGGAGTTTCTGTAGGAGCCAAACTGATCACTTCCTGCATCAATTGAATACCTTAATCTGAAATACACATTCATATGTCTGATGATTTTTATTAAAATGATAACAAAACGTTACAATTCAATAAACGTGTACTTATTATCTAGCACTATGAATATCCACTCACATACATACTACATGTAATTATATGGGTCAATTAAAAATGTAGATATATTTGAGGTGAAGAAAAACAAAAAAAGTCCAATGTCGCAGAAAATAAATTTTCATATTAATGAAACACTGTAAAATAAATGTCTAATATACTATTTAATACCAATATTCTTTAATATTTTCTTCATTCAAATTGCTAATTTATTCAAGTAATTCAAATAATTTAATGCGTAAATGAAACTAAGTATGACAATGGTCAAAATTGACCTACATGTAAAATCTGTACATGCATTCCGTCTCTTTTTCCAACAACTGAATTTATTTAATGATACAAGTTTAATTTTTCATTTCATAATTATAAGAATATTATCATAAATATGGTTGTATGAGATATTCATTTAATAATTTCACAATTTATCTATTTAGTAAATTGTAAAATTGCTTCTTCTTTTTTTTTTTTTTTTTCTTTTTTTTTTGTTTTGTATTAAACTTGGGAAATGCGTAGTATCTGCATGGATATATCTGTATGTTCCACATTGAATTAATCAAATGTGGATCATGTATACTTAGTCATGTTGTATGTATATATCATAAAGCCGATTAAGTATACTCGCCTAGTAATATTTTTATTGTACTACTACTTGTGTAGATTTTTCTATACCTATTTCTGGATTTTATATTAATTATTGTACTTGAGAGAAAACTCAGTACAAATATGTGTACCTATATTTACTTGTTTTAAAATCGTTTACCTTTATGGCATAGAAATAATATGAATTTTAGAAAAAAATTACAATTTTGTGATGTTAGCCCAATAATTGTTGACACTGTATCGAGTTTGTATTCAAACTTAGTAACAGTATCGAGAGTAACATCGTGGACAAGGTGTAGAAAATCTAAAGGGGATGTATGCAGAACACAAGTGGAAAAAATATTCAGATTTTAAACAAAGTTAAAGCATACATATTGGCTTTGATTCTAATTCACACATTTGCGAAAGTTCACTTCAATCTAGAATAATATTCATAGATATTTGCTTGATATCCTTCACCTAACTTGTATACATGTATGTATGTATGTTACATGAACATTCAAAGTATCCATTAAATTTACACCAATATGTAATATTTTTAAAACAAATTTGATTATACAATTCATGTCATCATGTGGCTCTATAACAAATCTTGCAATCATTCCATATGTGGTTTGTGTTGTCATTTCATAAGTGTTTGTCCCATTCATGATTTAAACATTTTGAATGGCAGGATGGATGCATGTTGTTTTTGTTGATTGTCTTGGAATTGGGGAGGTGGGGGAAGAATGATTCGGATATTGTCATCAACTTCTAGTAATATAAACAAATTAATAAAAGTAAACTTCAGTTATGAATGACTTGTGTGGCTAAGGAGGGGGGTGGTAATAAAAATAAGCTTCAGTATGAAATAAGAATTGTGTGACGGGTGGGGGTAGGGGGATCCGGGATATTCGTATAGAGAACAAATAAATCGTGTCATACTATATTAATGTCAGTTAAAAAGCCAATATGATTTACATCAAAACTTACGTTCTTTTCTCCACAGGCTGGGACAGCTCTTGAAATTTTGTTTAGGAAGGGGAAAGCCCAAATCTGTTTTCTGTTTTCGGTCCTTTCATGCGTTTGTAGCTACCTGTAGCGGTTTGTAATCAAAGAGAGTTGGGATTGCCTTTTCTTTCATTGCATTCTTGAGTGTTCCATGCAAAGACCGTGCCTTCGACGGCTTATTATGTAGGCCTGACAGTCCCCAATAGAGTGCTTCGACGGCCAATAATTAATCCAGTGTTTTTAATTCCCTCATTGATCATCCAAACTCCGCATTTTTGTGTGTGTGTGTGTGGGGGGGGGGGAACTAAATATTGTTACTCTCTGTGTATATTAAACATTGCAGTCAGGAACCGCACATAACACCATATTATTTACTCGTTGTTTACCGGACGTCACCTGCTGATTGGCGTCTTTAGTTTCAATATGGCGGCTTCGTGTGAAGGGGCATAACTCCCGCAATATTTTCTGCTCTGTCACAGGTGCGCTATCTTGTTCCGCGCTTATCGCAGATATATGACCAAAATGAACCAAACAAATCCGCACAATCATTTTATACGATCTAAATGAAGCAAATACATACTTAAAATACAAAAAGTTATATTTCGTTTCAGTTGACCTTTAATGATAAGAATATGCTGTCTAATGTGTTTAGAATTTAAGATTATGCACCATGACAGAAATTCATCGAGAGTTTATCATTCTTTGTATGAACAAAGATAGAGGTATGTTATTGTTTACAAAGTTTTTAATGTATGGTTATTGATCTAAGTCTGTTATACCTACAACATTTCAAATATTCTTTAGGTACAATGTGCCATATAAAAGTTAGATTTCTGACTGTGGAAAATTAGAAGCTTTAGAATTTCACTAATGTGTTTGTAAACATAAGCAAGGCTCGAATTAAGGCTAAAATGTTACCCTTATCCTTGCACACCGGCAATGGTGACGTCTCCATTTGAATGAAAGATTCTCGAGAGGGACGTTAAACAATATACAATCAATCAATCAACTCTGAGTGAGTTATGTATATTTTAATTATACAGTTTTAACTGTACAAAGAGTGATCTTGCAGTACACTGGGTCTTTGCATGAACAATTCCGAGGAGAAAAATTACTTTTTAAAGACCAAACTTTAGATGGCTTATTATCCGTATTTCTTATTATTCAAAATATTTGTATTTTCTAAAGCGATACAGATGCGTCGGTTCCAAAACGATGATGAATATCAAATAGTCATTTAGAGGGGGTTAATACGTTGAACAGTTTAATGTAGAATATTTATGCATGTCTTCCCGGCGAATGTACTCCCCGACATCGTCATTGTACTAAAACCATTCGCTATTTAACTGACATCACGGGAAATTACCATGAGGGGAATTTGCGGTAGTTCAGTCACAGTCAACATATGGGTAGTATCGTTTCCGTGTTTAATCGTAACAAGTGTAATGATACCTGTGAATATGAGGTGCAATTTCACCCCATGATTACTGTTCATTTTACTAAGGAAGCCCTTAACCTAGCTGCGTGGTGAAACATGACACATATATATCGCTTTATTCAGCTTTTTGTCGTTCATACCATGAATTATTTTGTACAAACAACATCAATATCATACACTATGACATCACACATTACGTCACACATATAATGTAAAGTATAGTTGTGTGATAAATCGTATCATGCCGTGACGTCACACTTATGGGAGCTAAGGATTAACCAAAGCCATGTAAGTTATTCCTGTAATTGTAAACTGAATGAGCGAAATCAGAAAGCATATTATATCAAAACACCTTCCAACTTCAATCCAGGTCACTTTATCATTTTCATCTCCATCAAAGTCCATGATAGACTTTGAATCAACGGGTTCAACTGCGTCTGCATTGTGTTTTCTCTTGCGACAAAATATAACCAGCCGGGCAATGCATTGTGGGACTACATTGCTGCAGGGACAGTTTTGTATTCGCAGATTTATGATAACAAGTACCACAAGAAATGATCCGCTTACCACATAGCTAACCAGGATGTAACTCAACATGCTCACGTTCGGTTCTGAAGCTTCGGGCAACATTTCTTGAATTATTGTCAGATAGACGACGATCGACAGGAGGATTGTAGTGGAAAATCCCAACCTCTCACCGGATTCCACGGGTAGGAGAAAAACGAAGCCCAACAGCAGCTGAATGGAGATCATTGGCAAAATCAGGCTAGAGATATAATATGCTGTTCTTCGTTTCAGCTGAAATCCAACAATGATTTCCTCATAGCCGTACACGTTTACATACGTGTGGGTTGCAGAGTCCGTGATTTCCCATATGCCGTTTTCTTGATATAAAGTCAAAATAACCGTGGACGATATGAAATTCACGTCAATTTCTTGTGGATCATACCCCCAAATAAAGAATTTCAATTCGCAATACTGTGTATCAAATGGATACTTGGTGACGTCAGCACCACAAATGACCTCAAACGCTTGGATAGCATACCAATTACAAAGTCCAGAGGATAACACTCTAATCGATATCAAATCACTTCCCAATCCAATCACATCTTCGAAAGGATTTGTATTGATGAAATTGGGAAGCCATAGCTTACTCTGTGATATCGATGTTGCGTTTGTTTGGTTGTAGCTGGCCGGACTCCATGAAAGCCTCTCGTCATACCAAGTTAACTGAAATACGCCTGTAATGGTAAACTTCCCTATGTTTAGATCGAACTCCTTGATTGAGAAAAGAGCAAACGATGCGTTTACACTAAAAGGATATGTTCTGTCAATCCCTGGTCGCAAGTCTTTGTTATAGCCAGTCAGTAAAGCACTTTGCAAATTATGTTCATCTGTTAAAGTATAAGCGCACACCAATTTCGCTATCAAGTATTTCACGAATATTCCCCAAAACAGTAAATCCATTATCAACGTCTGGAGAATTCTTGCTAAGATTTCTTTTCGATGCCTTGTAGGGCTTTATATATCGGGAGTAGTGGACAGTATCACAAAAACCTATTGATGAACAAATCACGTATTAAATCCCCAGCAGGCATAATACTTTGGACATAAATGGTTCACTTAGCAGGTCGGAAACCCTGTCTGCGTACTAAATCATTACTAACGGTTTTTAAATGTCCTCTGATCGCATTGCGCATTCACCAAAGTAATAATACTGCAAAGAGAATATCGTACCCGATGTGAAGAAATGATAGCATAGATAGATATCGTACCCGATGTGAAGAAATGGTAGCACGGATACAGATTAAGAATAAAATCGATTTCAATTAAATTTAAATATCATTATTTCTCATTTAAAATCAGTTTTACAGAGTTGTGGTGAAAGCTAATGATAGCATTGCTAAAGCAAATGGCCCGATCGCCGTAGCTCAGTGGTAGAGCGTATCCTTTGAAACCGGGAGGTCGTGAGTTTGTAACCCCCCCCCCCCCCCCCCCCCCCCCCCCTCGTGAAACACAAATACCTTTCTGCAGGTATTATAAATTGTCATTTAACATTTATACCAAAACTTTTGTTGTTTCACGGGGGGGGGGGGGGGGGGGGGGGGGGGGCATATCTTTACAGATAAAAACACATCGAAATTGTTCACAATGTGATCAATTGCAAATGAGGTTAACGTGTGAGAATTGAAGATAAACCATTTTTACTCCATAATGTTAAGTAATTTGACAAATCAAATGGTTATTCATTAATATCAATATACATTCTAAAATATATGACGTTTTAAAGTCCGGCATTAAGGAACATATCTTTCTACCCCCTTAATCAAAGGAGTTGAAATTAAGAGCAATTAAGACTGTAATTAAAGTTAATAATCAATTATTAATGGATTCTACTTTGCATTAAAAATACACATCTTTAGGGAAATTGCATAGTTTTTTGTTGTTGTTTTTTTAAATGAGTTGAAAATGTAGGCTGGAATCCAAAGTTATCGTGCGTAGTGCTTTGTGATACTTTACCTACCGCTGGTGAAGTCTTAACATTAACGATGGGACGTCAAACAAACTTTAGACCTCTGCACAACACTCAGGGCCGTAGTGGTGAGGGTTTGTTTTTATAGTGTTATCTACATGGTACCTTAGTTATAATGTCTCATCCGAAAGAGCATGCCTTTCCCATATAAATACTGAGTGTCTGACGACTGAGCTGTCACTACTTATAACCATGGCACGATTCGAACCCATCACTTCCGCTCACGAATTGAATAATCATATTTCATTGATCTACTAAGTACTTGTACCGGTGTAATTTACGCAAATATTATCAAGTAGTCTGTCTTTTTTTTTTTACTTTTGATATATCACTTACCCCCTTATTTTATATTGATTGTCCTATTACGATATCAAGTAGTCTTTCTTTTCTTTTTTTTTTTTTTTTTTTTTTTACTTTTGATATATCACTTACCCCCTTGTTTTATATTGATTGTCCTATTACGATATCAAGTAGTCTTTCTTTTTTTTTTACTTTTGATATATCATGCACTTACCCCCTTATTTTATATTGATTGTGCTATTACGATATCAAATTAAGAAATTCTTGATACTCCAAAACAAAGGAAAGTGGAAAACCCTCAAAATTTTAATTAAGATATTTCTTTACGAAGTTTGGATTGACATCGACAAGTTTCGTTAGATACTTCTGTTTTACTTTCAATTCATCATTGAGACATATATCTAAGTTTATTGTAACAAATCTAGAGCAAAAAGTAATACCACAAAGTAAAACTTCTTCTCTACTTTTTATTTTAAATTGTATAAAAAAAATAATTCTTTATAGAATCAGAGTGCTTAAGAGACCGTTACTTTATTGAGATTTTCTGTTGTAATCTAAACTTACATTGTAAGTGAAACATTGAATGTGAAGAAATAATTTCATAACCTTTATCTTCATCATTGAAATGTTTGTCTAAATGACAAGGGAGTTCTAATGCGTTTCAGTGGAGGTGATTTAACATCCTTTTCAAATATATTTTACATTTAAACTTATTTTGTATCAATTGCAAATCATTCATACTTTCTCTTTCTCTAAAATCTTGAGAAACGTGGATACATAAATATTTTCATAAGTCAAATTATATCCATAAAATGTTAAAAAGAATTCGCTCAGTTTGACGCAAATGAGAATGCTTGCTTTATTAAAATTTAAACCCTTTCAACGTTCTTGTGATCTACTACGTCAGCAATAGTCGGCCTTTTATTCAACCTTCAACTTTAATGGACTTATTTGTTTGCAGAGAGTGATTTCTTTGTTTTTAAAGCAGTGATTTTTTAGGACGTCTGTGATTGCGAGGGAAGACAAATCAATTCCTATATTTTGACCTGGGATTAGTGTACATACCATAAAATAAAAATCTGAGACGGCAAATTGAAAAACAGGCTTGTAATTGTCCTAAATTTTCTGTGATGCGGTAAAATGAAGAATGGCATACAAATTACAAACTACTGACAAAAATTAACGAAACAATGACGACACAATTTCATTTATTTGATTTTTTCAGTTTTCTAAATTTATGTTTTTCGAGTTGTTACCAAACTATCACTTCAAACCAAACTAAGTGAATATTAGTATGAAGTGCTTTTAGTGAGCATGATAATTCTAGGTCCGTATCACCGGCGGGTTAATTAGGAAATACACTGTTTACTGAGGGACAAAACACTAGCTTAGTAATTAGTGTTCTACATAGTTCCATCGACTGCATATTATATCGAAATTATAAAGGAAACCATATGTGAACAAAATTAATAAGTAAAGCATGTTTGATATAAATTAATAAGAAAAACTTGTTTGATACAAATTAGTAAGAAACGTATAAATTGATAAGAAAAACATGTTTGATATAAATTGATAAGAAAAACATGTTTGATATAAATTGATAAGAAAAAACATGTTTGATATAAATTGATAAGAAAAACATTTTTGATATAAACTAATAAGAAAAAGATGCTTGATATAAATTGATAAGAAAAACATGTTTGATATAAATTAATGAGGAAAATATGTATTGATAAAGATTAATCAGGAAAACATGTTTTGATGCAAATTAATCAGAAAAACGTGTTACATATCAATTGAGAATAACAACATGTTTGACATAAATTAAGAGGGAAAACATGTTTGATATATATAAGTAGTTAAATATGAATTAATAAGAAAAACATTTTTGATATAAATTAATAAGGAAAGCATGTTTGATATAGATTAATAAGAAAAAATATTTTTGATATAAATTGATAAGAAAAACATGTTTGATATAAATTGATAAGAAAAAAATCATCAAAACTAATAGGGGAAAGACCTGTTGCATCAGTTTTAAAAAATATCCTTGGATTTCGATATTCTGAAGGCAATACAATTTTCTCACCAAGACATTCAGGTTTACAGAATATGATTGGTTTACACATTTATTTCCGATTTTTCCTTCTTTTTACTCTGAACCATTGTGTTGTTGCACTTTCAAATTGGTATGCATGTCTTCTTTTACATAAGTATTGATATTGAGTTTAAGTTGTTTGAGAGTTTCACTTGTATTTTCCAGGGCCGTAAATTAACCTTCAATTTGGAGGAGGCAGGAAATTAGGCGGGGGTCTGGGGGCCGCCCAGGCCCCCAGACGTTGGGCACATTTTGTGCACACTGAACACGTTTCGTGCAAAATCCTTGATTCTCGGGCCTTCTAAGATGTTACTTGACTAACTCATTCTAAAAGAAAGATTTGGAATGCTTTTTAAGGGAGGTATCATGTTCTTAGTTATTGGAAACAACATAAATTCTAATGAACTTTAAATTTTAATTTTTTTTGGCTCAAAAGTTGGAGGAGGCAGCTGCCTCCTCCGCCTCCATGTAATTTACGGCCCTGTTTTCCCTGGGTTTGTGCCTCCACTTCGGTATTATGACCTCGCATTTACATATTTGGACTGTGTGCATTTATGAAGAACTTGTAGAAATTACAAATCGGTAGTAAATAACTATATCATGATAATTTACTTTTATCAGTTTTATAATTATTCATACTATCATTTACTAAAGTAAAACAAAGTATCACAGTTTTCAACACAGTTAACAATAATATATTTTTCAGCATTACATAAATGTTCTTTTTTAACCCGAATTCTTACGGGGTGATAAAGATATGATGACTGCGAAATAAATATATGTTGACCGCAAAATAAATATGATATGGTGACCGTAAGGTTTTTTCCTTTTCTTCTTTTACCTTTTTGTTTTTGTTTTGTCTGCCGTTGTTCTTTTTTTTATTTATTCATTTGCTTTGAAATTATTTCTTTCTTATCAGAAAATTTTCGGGTTTTGTCCCCGCTTTCAAAATGGTTGTTACAGACCCAATATGCACTCAATAGGTTATGCAGTGTGTTGCGTTATATTCAAGATTTTGCAATGAATATAGAATTAGTATATCTAGATCTTCCATTACTTGTATTCCGATTTGAATTATCAAACTCCATAATTTCAATCAAAGCATTTCAAGCAAGTGACCAAATAATGGTTTTGATAGTATTGTAAGTTTTTTTTTTTTTTTTTTTTTTTTTTTTTTTTTTTTTTTTTTTTTACTGTTTACATTTAATTCACTTATGACGACAGCAGCTCGATCTATAATTAAGTCAACATTTAATTTGAGCAGAATGTGAGGCGTTTACTGTTTTATCTACGGTAACATCTTCACAATCAATATCAGAGATTGTTTCGCGGTTAATTACCCGCGCGCTTTCCCTCCTTTAATGTCACGTTGACTTGTCCGTTAGGGAGGCGGAAGAACAATGTTCTCCATTGTGTAATTGCACAGATAACAGATCCCATTATTTACTCTTAAGAATTGTATTTTTCTGGCATTGGTAACAGGTTGTTATCGGCATTTCTCGATAGACTTTTAGCAATTTTTTGCTGAGATGTTACTTTGGTAGTTTCATCTCGAAAATTATTGTAAATCTGTCATTTAAGTTTTTATCCTGATTTGTTCATCGATGTAAATCTGTCCTCCCTTAATTTCTCTTTTTGTGTGTGTGTTACAAGTTGTAATGATTCACAAAAGTAAAAATACATAAATAGATACTTGTATTAACTAGATAGATCTCTGTTGATAAATGCACTGACCTGTCCACTTCACATAAAACCTAAATACAAACACTGCAAAATATAAAGAATGTCTTAGGTTGTTTGCATTATAGGAGATATAAAAGACTAAATAAGTTGGAGGTGTGTGTGTGGGGGGGGGGGCGATTGCCGCATTCACCGTTTATACAATCACCCCCATGTCCCATGTTTACAAGCTTTATACAATTATCTCAGGTTTCTGTGGTTTATACGCCTCAATAACACAAACAGCCTAGATATTTATTCATTAGCAATATCACACATCTTACAGCAATATGGTATCTCTTAGAACATTATCCGATAGAAAATAAGCAGGATCGTGACATTCATGTCTATGGGGAGGTCAAAGACATAAAAGTTGTAAGGGTCGCTATAAATTGTACAATGGAGGTGATAAAACACATCTTGTCGAAACATCTTCCAACTTCAGTCCAGGTGACCGCGAAGTCCTCATCGTCAATACGGTTTCCAGATTTGGATTCAATGGGTTCCACTACATCTAAAGCTGTTTGCCTCCTGCGACAACATAGGACGAGCCGGGTAATGCATTGGGGAACCGGCTTATTGCTTTGGCAGTTATGAATGCGCAAACTTATGATAATGAATACTACTAAAATCGCTCCGCTTGATACGTAGCTGACGAGAATGTACCCCAGAATGGATACATTAGGCTCCGAAGCTTCGGGCAGTTGGTCTTGGATGATGGTCAGATAGACAACGATAGAGAGAAGGATCGTGGTACAAAACCCAATTCTTTCCCCGGATTCCGGAGGAAGGAGAAAAGCAAAACCCAATAGCAGTGAAATTGAACTTATTGGTAATATTAGGCTAACAATATAGTAAGCTGTTCTTCGTTTCAGATAAAAACCAACTATGATTTCCTCATAACCGTACACATTTACTTCCGTCGTAGTTATAGAATCGGCGATTTCCCAAATGCCGTTTTCGGTATATAAAGTGAGAATTGCCTGTGTTGTGGGAAAAATCACGTTCACTTCCTGTGGATCATACCCCCAAATAAAGAATTTCAAAGCACAATACTGTGTATCAAAAGGATATTTGGTGACGTCAGCATCACATATGACCTCAAAAGCTTGGAGAGCGTACCAATTACAAAGTCCAGAGTATAGCACTCTAACTGAAATCAAATTACTGCCCAGTCCCACGATGTTTTCGTAAGGATTGATGTTGATGAAATTCGGAAGCCATAATTTATTTTGGGGAATCGAGGTGATGTTTGTCTGGTTGTAGGAAGCAGGGTTCCAGACAAGTCGTTCGTCATACCAGTTTAATAGAAACACACCCGTAACTGTAAATTTCCCACTATGCAGATCGAACTCTTTGATCGAAAACAGATAAAAAGATGCGTTTATATTCAGCGGATAAGTTCTGTCGATCCCTGGTCGCAAGTCCTTGTTATATCCAGTCAACAAATCTGTGTGTACTTGACTTTCATCCGTTAATGTATATGTCAATACTAGATTTGATATCAAGCACAACCATATGAGTCCCCTAAAGAAGACGGGTAGTTCCATAGCAGATATCGCACTAATTAACAAAATCCGTCAATATTCTAAATTATGTGATAATTCCTTGGTTCGCACTTATTAACAAAGTCACTCAATATTCTAAATTCTATGATAATTCCTTGGTTTTTCCTTTTGATTTGGCTTGCGGGTGGGTTGTTTTTTCTTGGCCTTTTTCTTCTTTTTTTCACAACTGCAGTGCCGTCATAGCTGGAACAGCAAATCGCATAACGAATTTTTTCAAGTTACTGGATAATATGTATTGAACGTCCTCCATTGAAATTACGTCAGACATGAATAGGTCAGCTCACAGTTCAGGAAGCAGGCAATTTTCGTAACGAAGGTTTTTTTTGCTTTTGTTTTTGGTCTTTTTATTGTTGGTCGGTTTTCCAAATGAATCCCCTGTATGCAAACCTAGTTCTGTTTTAAATTACATTCTAACGGGAGCTTGATCATTGATGATTACTAGAGTAATAATCTATTAAAGAACGGGTTCATCGCACGTGGATATAAAAGACTCATTTACATAATGAAACAGCGTGTTGTGAATGGAACTACATTACTAGTCGGATTATCTCAGAGTCTATATAAACATGGAACCGCAGAGTTCGTATATATAATTGACCTTTCACTGTATGAAACTAAACAAAAACATTCCTTTTGGTAAAACAAATTTCTAACTTCTACAGAAGCGGATCATTGGTTTTATTATCAACTACTAAATAAACCATAACAAAACAGGTTTCTCCTTCAAAGAGAAGTATGTAATCTGATGAATCTTTTGTTTTATTCATTAATAGACAATTGGGAAAGGTTCCCCTTTCTTTATTGGATATGGACATGGTTATTGAACTGCCTGTCAATATATATATATATAGCATCCACAAGTCAAATCACGTAATTACGTAACGCTATGTGACTCTATACAAAATGATGTGTTTTAAAACACGGAAATAGATTAATTCTACTCTGTCAATAACTATTACCGTAACAGAGTTTATGAAGGAATTTCCTTATTAATCAAAAATGTATAATATTGTCTACAATACTGATCTTACATACTCCTATTTGAAATTAAATGAGCACTTGTTTGCATGAAATTCACCGAAATTATTAAAGGTAATAAAAGTCGCGCTTTATTTATCGGCAGTTTTTCTAAACAACAAAGGTGCATGAAAAATTGCTACTTGTTACAAAAAAGATTCCCGAGAATCTGCAGAACGAAATGATTATAAACATTTTATTACAGATGCTAAAATCATAATGTTTATAAACTGCTCAAAGTAGGTAGTTTTGAAACGATTTTTGTTGGGTTTTTTTTTTTTTTTTGCACTTTTCTCGGCGAGGTTGCATACATGTTACAATGTCAGATACACTGTACGTTCAGTATTTACTCAAAATAAAATAGTATATATATTAAAAAAAGTATATAGGTTTCCTAAGTAAACAACCACGCTAAAGAGCGCTTTCAGAAACAATAGCATGCATATTTTAGTTCACCAGTTGAAATGACGTCGCCTATCAGGCTGACGAAATCTCCAGTTCGGAGTTTTATTTACTGTAACCATAGGCAATTGCATCGCTTAGGGTCGAATTTACTATATAAAGAGTAAAGGTATATTACTGTATATATAGGGTACCCAAGTTAGCCGATGTAAAAACAATAAACCAATTGATATAAAGTTCTACTTTGTATTCTAATTTATTCATACATAATCAATCTACAGTACTACCAATGTTCATCCCGAAATTCCGTATACTTCCCAAGATATGCAGAAAGGAATTCGGAAAGATGCCTATTATTTTTTGGTCAACTTTTAGCTGGGTCCTGGCACTATACGACTAAACAGAATGTTTGAGCATTGCAACAAACTATTACATAGAATGTGCAGCATAAGATATCATTTCTAAAATGAATCTCTTACCCCAATTCATAAAATGAAGTCCGTAATAGCTCCAATTGACTGAAATTTGTAAAACCGTCTGTACTTTCACTTATTACAGTCATTTTGATCGGTGCCACTAACTATCCAAATTAACATCATTATTATAAATCGTCAAACACCTGTGATAATGTGGTTTAGATAAAAATAGACATAATAAGACATTTGTATATTTATAAAGACTTGTTATTAGCATAATTTATGTACTAAAATGAATCAATGTTGATAAAAATTAGTTTTTGAGTCTCTAAATCGTTATGGGTTCTTTCATCCTTTTTGGGTAATTAGTCGTAGCTAACGTAATGGCTGTGATTGTGAAAGTACAGATGGTTTTAAATTTTTTAGTCACTTGGAGCTCTTACGGACTCCATGCCCAGAGGTTTGTGTTTGCCCAACTCTCTATTCTATTTTGCTTATACGAGTTATGAGATTGATCACTGTTCGTTATCTTCACATTTCAATATGATAAATTATCTAACAACTTGGCCGATTTCCCCTTACATTTTTTGACATTATATATATATATATATATAAGCACTAAAGTTCCAACAACAACCGATACCTCAGAGTGTCGGATCCACAACATGGATACAAGGTCAAATACAAAAAATTATACAAAGCACTAAAATGACCAACGATACGAACAACGAACAACGAGATTGTATATATATATATATACTTTGAAAAAAGAGACTTTATATATATATATATATATATATATAATCGCTTTCAATCTAAAATCCTCAGGCGTTACAATTTAAATTAGTTTTATTACCATTCCCATATGCGTCTCAACTACCAAGAAAACTATGTATATCATCATTTTGCGCACTGCATGGTATTTAGAACATAATCTATATCCAGTCATCATGGATGCTTACTGGTCCAGTAAAGCTGGGCAATTCTTTAACGCATTTGAAGTACATGTATATACGGGTAGAAAAGGATGAGAAATATTTGAAAGAGAAATGGCAGATGGGATAACATGAAAGGGCAAAAAATAACGAAGAGTAATTAATTTCATAACTCCTATAAAGAATACAAAATTAAGATTAGGGCAAACACGGACCCCTGGACATACCAGAGGTGGGATCAGGTTCCTAGGAGTAAGCATCACCTGTTGACCGATCACCGCCAAGGTGTACCCTATATCATGATCAGGTGAACGGAGTAATCCGTAGTCAAAACCAGTGTGTAAAGAACGGCCTAACAATTGATATGAAACACATCATACATCATTTGACTCAATGACAGGTTGTATTGGTAAATTAGATCGTTATTATATAAAGACCATGAAATATCCCGAGTGGGTTTTTGTCCGCTTTAATCAAGGAGGGGTCATAGTATGGTACCGCAGCTTATATGTAGCACGTGCACGTAGCTCGATTTCGCGTGGACAGGGTGTGATTTTTCTTAACACGCTTAGTGCGCGACCATACCCCGCAGACCGCTGATCAACAAGCAGAGAACTTTCCGGAGAGGTCGTGGTCGATTCTATGTGCTACAATTATGTATTTAAACTCTTTAAAAACAAGTTAAGCAGTTTAGAAATATTAAATCACTGAGGTACACTTTACTTAAAATGATTGTTTTCAAATAAGTTTAAATATCACATACGTTTTGTATATAGTACATTCACAATAACAGTTCTTGTATTTCTGTAGATTGTAATTTTTACATGTTCAAAATGAAGAGCTGAAAATCAACTTATTTTAAGTGTCCTAACTATTATTATTGTATCATTGTGGGTGTGTTGTTGGTTTGTTTTTATTTTGTGTGGGTTTTTTTTTTTCTTTTGCTTTTCTATATATTTGTTGGTTTTTTAAATTTTATTTTTGTGCATATTTCCGTTTGGTATTTGTCAAATGAAAAAGTAAAGATAACGAATGGTGATCAATCTCATAACTCCTATAAGGAATAGAAAATTAAGAGTTGGGCAAACACGGACCCCTGGCCATACCAGAGGTAATATGATTTGATTTAATTCGTGATAAAAACTTTGTAATTATTTTTTTCCGTCTTATTTGGACTTTTATGCTCTGCCTTATATGTTTTGTCAAACCGATTATGATTATGTGTTTTTGTACAAACCATTTCATACATACACATCAAACTTATAAACCGTATGATTCATGGTAATAATCAATGCAAGGTGAAGATAACGAACAGTGATCAATCTCATAACTCCTACAAGCAATACAAAATAGATAGTTGGGCAAACACGGACCCCTGGACACACCTACAAAACTTAGTACACATCATGTAAGACAAAAGTACAGATTTGAAATGGCTTCATTTACACATACATTTAGTATAAAGTATGACACCTCTCTGCACTAATTTTTTTTTCACTTTTACTCATGTAACTTGTACTCATGTAACGTGACGGGAGATATCTACAACATATGTATGGGATATATCCCATCTCTGGTGTGTCCACGGGTCCGTAATTGCCCAACTCTTTTTTTTTTTTTTTTTTTTTTTTTTTTTTGTATTCCTTGTGGGAGTTATGAGATTCATCACTGTTCGTTATATTCGCCTTTCATCTACAAGTAAAACATGCAGCCAAAAGCTTCTTCATCCTATATACTTTTATATCATATATTATTTCAATAACTTGTATCACGGATTGTTCTGATAATTAGTATCATATATCGTCCTCATAATCATATCACTTGTATCATGAAAAGGCGAACATAAGAAAAGTGATCAATGAAAGGTGAAGATAACGAACAGTGATCAATCTCAGAACTCCTATAAAGGTGAAGATAACGAACAGTGATCAATCTCATAACTCCAATAAGCAATACAAAATTAAGACTTGGACAAACGGATCCCTGGGTACATGTATACCAGAGGTAGAATCAGGAGCCGAGGAAGAGTAAGCATCCCTTGTTGACCGGTCACACTCGCCCGCCCATTCAGGTAAATGGAGTAATCCGTAGTCACAATTAGTGTGAAAAGAACGGTCTAACAATTGGTTGGGGACAGCATTTAACCCAATGATAGGTAGTATTTGTAGATTATATCGTTATAACGACTGACAATAGAGACTTCATACACTGATACTGAACATGTTTTGAGAGGTTAATTGTTCACCATCAGGCTTGGAGGACCCGAATTTGAAGTTTTAGTGATACTGCGAAAGAGAAGGATCGACACAACTTAATATAACCAGGCTTTCTGGATGTTTTGTTCTGGCGTCATCAGTGAAATGAAGCCTTTCTAAGGTCAAAGACGTTATAAAGGTGAATATAATGGATATTCGGGACGGTAATCAGAGGTGACGTCACAATGGGATTCTACGCATCCAAACCAACAGATTAATCTATAACAACAACATAGTAGTGTTTCAGAGTAAACAAAGGACAAAACAGTTTGTAAACAGTCTTTTTTTACATTCTGACAAATTGCAATTCATACGAACATGAAAGGTGAATATCTCAGCTTTTTCACCAGAATTTGTCGGCAATCGGAGGTTTGTTGGGGTCATGCCTCGTTTTAGTTTTTGATACGATTTTTGGAGGGGGGATCTTTCATAAGGGCAATCCTTGATCCTATTTTACCACTCTGATAGCAGGGGTCCCCTTCCACCATGTCTGGATAATTTTGTGTACTGTGATTGCACTTCATTTCGTTTAGACGTGTTAATACTTACATGTTGGCAATATTTCTTTAAAGTGGTCTTTTTTATTAGTGGTTTTCGATGTAACCATGGTGAAATTTACACAATTAAACAATGGAGTAAATGTTTTTTGTCATTATAGGGGACGTAATGGTCGCTGACATTGTAGGAAAATCAAATGCATTAGAATTACACTACGTTGTTATATTTTAATCTGCATCAACTGAACCTACAGTAGAACGTGTTTTCTGGTTTGCCGCGCATTTATAACCACAGTACGCAGAGTTAGAACACCCCCAGGAACAGCCACAACATTTTCTTATCAGTCGAAAAGTCCGAAGTTTGAATACTTTCGAGCTCTTGTAATAATTCGCTGTAAAAGTTGCTACATTTTGCGTAAGATTTTATATTTGTTTCGTTTTCCTTGGACCCCGAAGTCCAGGCAGAAAATATCCCACCTCTGGTGTGTCCAGGGGTCCGTGTTTGCCCAACTATATATATTGTATTGCTTATAGGAGTTATGAGATTGATCACTGTTCGTTATCTTCACCATTCATAAGTGCGTTTAAAGCGGATGCTATGGGGAAAAGTCAGCTTCCGCATACACAAATATACGTTTTCATTGGAGTTTGATGACGCGACCACTATTCACAGATTCCAACATAACAAGGTATCACGTGACCATCCTAATGCGAGGAAAAGTCAACACAGGTACATGTTAATCGGGAATATTTCATATACTATTGTCAAGGGAATTTTATTAAAATAGAGAAATATTTTGTACGGTTTGTGAAAAACGGTTTCCAGCGTTCGTCATAAAAACGATTACTGTTACTACTGTTACGAAGTCTGATTCATTCATTTATTCATAGTTACCTGACAACTTATTCACCTCAGCAACACTGAACAAAAATTACAAACCTTAGAATGGACAACATCTGTGAAATTGCAATCAGCTTTTGAAATGAAAATAAGTCGTTCAAGTTTGTGAAAAGTTGATGATAATGAAAGTAATCAAACACCATATGCAGGTGATGATGGAATATTGCTACATAAATACGGGAAGCTGACGTCATCCCATTTCTCATAAAGTTGATTTTTTAGTTTGCCGTTAAGATATATATATATATTATATATATATATATATATATATATATATATATATATATATATATATATATATATATATGGGCCACTTTCTAACCCCTTCTCACGGAAATCTACACTCTCCATAGTAAATTGCTGCAAGGGTTTGTTGTACATTGTGTTAAAAGCACGATTGTATCCTGCGTAGGAATGGTTGTATCCAAATGACGTTTGGCCATGGTGTTCTTGCTTATATGCAATGACATCATACCAGAAACAAAATAATGATAAAATCCACGCATCAGAATATTTATATAGAGTGTATTTTGTAAACAGACAAGTATTTCAGCAATTAATAAAACAGAAACATTAAAAATGCCATTCAGTTGTTTTATTCTAAATACCGTCAGCAACGTCTGCAACATGGCGGATTCGTACAGTGTACGATGACTTTAATGTTGGAAGTGAAGAAATGGAGGCAGAGTTGTGGGCCTTTTTACTTTATGATTATGATAACCTGCTGTTTCCGGACAACAGCCATCACGGTCATGACCCAGGCTGGTTTCAAAGCTTGAAAAATTATGTTCATGTCAGGGCACCGCTACGAGTTTTCATTAAACTCCTCCTGTAACAACAGAAATTGTCCAAGTCAACAAAAACTCTTTTAATTCGTGTTTATTTTCTCTTACACTTCCTAGAGGTACATGTACATGTATATAAAAAAAAGCAACCTACCTTGCACTTTGTCTAAATCTGTCGGTGTAACGCTACAACCACGAGTCCTAACGATGGACATGTCGTTGTTCCCTTCCTAAAATTTGCAAAACCCTGACCATGAGCTTAACGTTGACGTGGTCGTACTTCCGGCATCCTCTCAGATCCTCTGAATTTCCGCTACAGCTGGTGGTCCCTTTTTATCATCCCTCTTTTCAAAGAAAAAAATATTCATCTATTATACTTTTTGGTAAATATTAAACACTTTTGTATCTCCAGTAAGTGTACAGTCCTTTCCCCCTGGGGTATTGGAATATAATGGTAAAAAAGTAAGTTTTGAATGGTCACTTTCAGCCCCAAAACTACAGAATTACAACCCGAGGTCAATACAGGTTAATGAGGTAGAAAGAAAACGTATAGTTTGCGCCGATTTTTATTGTAGTTTTTTTTTTATGAATTTCATCACCAGCACAAGATTGTCCAGTCTTGCCTTTTGGATATAATTTTCTTTATTCCAAAAACGACTTATTAAAAAAGAGGAATCTGAGCAACATTGTGCTCGATATTAACAAAGGCTTTAAAAACCGGTCATTCGATGAATATCAATAGAGATTATTAACAAAACAGACAAACACAATTTGAAAAGAAGGCATAGCTCTTAATGTTATTGAATTTTTCTGTAAAATAAAATGCTAAACCTCTAAGTTTATGTATTAATGAACATTTTGGTGCATTGTAAATTGCTTAAATCAAACTTGATGTTTCACTAAATCATCGGGGCCCATACGTCACAGCTAAAGTGGGGAGGTCCTTTGTGTTCAACAATTGCGTTTTCAATTTCAAGTAGGCCAATACCATGGTTTCTCCCAATCGGATCACATGCTCGTCTTTTTCCGTAGCTGGTTACGGAAATAGCCGAGTAGTTACGATTGGGTTTCTCCGTCGCTGATCGACCAAATCACATAAATAATAACAATAATAAATTCTTTTATTTAGACAGGATAGCACAATTAGTACAAATGACTAGTTTACATTGTGGTCCTGTATAAAACATATTTACAGACAGATAAATGAGAGAATAGAAAAATAGAGAACATAATATAAATATATACATAAGATATACACACGATATCACGGGGGGGGGGGGGGATAAACATATACATATCTATATATCACTTATTTGAGTAATAATGCTGCAAATATGCTGATTTAAAAGATGTAATAGAACCACAGCTTCTGACAGACTCGGGCAAATGATTCCATAAAATTGTGGAGTATACCTTAAAAGACCGTTTATAATATTCAGTTCGAACTTTTGGTAAATATAAAATGCCACTATCGCTACTGTTGTTCTGGAACTAACTTGGCTGACAAAACTGAAAACGTTCATATATTCTGGTGTCATGTTATTAAGAACGTTAAAAGCAAGCACTAGTTTTCTATATACAAAATAATCATGAACAGACATCCATTTAAAAACACTAAAAATATCAGCTGTAGAAGTCTGAGTTACTTTCACCTTCAATATAACTCTGGCTGCCCTTTCTTGTAATTTAAAAAGTCTGTCAATAAAAACCCTGTTTTTGCCTGAGCACCAAACTGTGCAACAATAATTAAGGTGAGGAAATATAACATCCCGGATGTAGCTTATTCCTCTCTTCTTGTCTTCAATTCAGTTGACTTGACGCTTTACATTACATTTATCTTACACCTGTTTCATCTTTTTCATTCCTTCTAAATTAAGTATTTATATTTTTTTTTATTCTCTTACATAATGCTCTCAATTATTTGTTCGATAAAAAACTAACAAACTATATTTTGTGTTGTCATATCGTTATTTCGGCCATCGGCTTCGTAAGCGTGGAAGCTTAATAAGAACACAAATCAAATATAAAATTCTTAGAATAAAACTTTTAAATATTAAATTTATTTATTTTTTTTTTTTTTTTGGAGTAACATACAAAATAATTTTATTCTAGTTATTTGATACAGAACATTTGAGATCCAATTTCTGCGTTTCCATAAATATACTGGGGAACTTCATCAGATTAGCCCTCAGAGTTCGTTTTATTTAAAAGAGTCTGAATTATAAGGTTTACATTTATGAACGTATTGTTGGAAAATCTACCCTGGTTTGTTCTATGTCACACAAAAAGAAGTAATTATGTTCAAAGATTACAACAAAAACCCTAAATAGACATGAAACTCGGACAATGAATTGTAAAACATATTCAATGAAGGTAAGACATTTTATTTATTTATTTTCAGTATGTCTGCTGCCCAATCAATACCTTTAAACATTATACATATATATTGTTTAGTTGGGGTTTTTTTTTTCTAAAATAGCTAGGCTTTATTGTGTGTACATATATATATATATATATATACAGTATAATCTGTCTAAACCGGCTATGTGTGGTTCCAAAGAAATTGGCCGGTTTGCACAGAGTCCGGAGTGCAGAATGTTGACAAGAATGAGAGTTGCTTCCCTTGTATTCACTATCTATGCATACGTGTGTAATGATTGCTAACGTTTTAATATACATTTATCACAAAAGAATTCAAAATGTAAAAATATAAATGTTAGTGTTTTATTGTCGTGCTCATTTGAAAGTTTCAATTTTTATTAAACAGTTTAAAATCTGGGAATTATTCGCGCAATTTTCTGTTGGTAAATTGTCGATTTCGTCTACATCATCGCCGTTATCAAGTGCTACATTATGTACGTTCGTCAAGTTTGTGTTGTGTTCGTTTAAAATTTGTCTTTCCCAGCTTTCATTGTAAATGTATCGCTTTCAACTGTCTCAATTTGTGAAACGGAAACTAATACAATGCCGAGTGATCGACCGGACATGGCGAGTTGTGCTAACTAACTGCATATCATCACTGTCTGACTCGCCGTAAAGCTCCGAGAAGTCCACGAGGGGAAACCCTGCTTTTGGAAAACAAAACGGGATTGTTGCCGATTTTGTTTCATTCCAAGAATGTATCGAATTCATCAATTAATTGAACTTTGTCTTTTAATGTCAGTTCTCGTCTCTGTCGTTAGGGGGAGGGCGCCATTACCTCGTGCGTGGTGCTGTCATAATTGAAAAATGCACCCCCTAAAAATCAGGTTTTATTTTAAACTGATCGCGACTAATCGCTAGTTGCACTCTTTTACTTACCTGTGGCTTCCCTTGAGACACCCTTTGTGTAAACCGCGTGTGATCGACCGAATACCGAGAGGTTGGTCATCGTGGAGTGGCTGGTTTAAATGCGATAATTAGAGCTAATTACGAGCAGTTGGGACCTTGTGTACACCGAATACAATTGACCGCAACAATTAGGGTGGTGTATCATCGAGGGGCCGGTTTACACAGGATAATTAAAGTTAATTAATAGCAGTTGGGACTGTGTAAGCCGGCCGATATACAGAATACGCAGTATCCGGAGTACAGGGAATTATTAATAAAGGATTTGTTAAAGAAATGTTAGGGACTATATTTTGTGGC
>NC_079173.1:9084194-9216694 GCF_947568905.1 Ostrea edulis | reverse complement strand
ATGGAAAGGCCAGACCAAGAAATATTGATGGAGATGTTGATGCATATTCAGTATATGGCACTTAACGACCAAGCTGCTATATTGTTACTTAGGCGAAAGAGGAGGAGAATCGTAAGGCAGCGTAGATCTTGCTAGGTACGACCTTGGCTTTCTGTTGAAAAAATACTTCAGTTTGGCCATTATGATCAACTGATGAATGAATTGAGGATGGAATATCAACAGTCCTGAAGGTTCTGAGTTGTATTTATACTGAATCTGGATCTGATTCAGCTGCTGCAAAGCGTGGCGACAGCGGCGCGGAAACGTGGTAGAACCGTAGTAAGATCGTGGTACAATCGTAGTAAGATCGTGGTACAATCGTGGCAGAAGCGTAGGAAACTCGTGTTGCAGTCGTGGGAGTCGTGGTGAGAGCGTAGTTAGAACGTGATGGACGTAGTGGGAGCGTAGTAAGAACTTGATGAACGTAGTGAGAACGTGGTGGAATCGTAACAAGGCCGTAGTTTAATCGTAGTGGAGTCGTGATAAGAGCGAAGTGAGGACGCAGTAACATCGTGAAGACAGACAAAATTACAAATTCATGCCGTTCGCACTACGATCTCACCACGATCTAAAAAAAAAAACGATAGAACGTAGTGAGGTCGTGATGGTCGTGATGTAGTGTGACAGGGCCAAGTTACGACTGGATTCCGTCTGGTAAATATACAGCCCGACTGACCATTCACTTCATTTCATCGGGTTCGAATCCCGCTCGCGCCGGTAAGTGAGAAAGTTTCCCAGTTTACTTTCGGAAGGTCGGTGGTCTCTTCCCAGGTACATTGTATCTGGGTTCTCTCTTCCACCAATGAATACTGGGCGTCATGCACCATATAACTGAAAAATTGTTGAGTGTGATGGAAAACATCAATCAATCAATAATTTTTTTTAAAACATCTATAAAGTGAACAACACAACCCACAACCATTAAAAATGGCGGAAGTTGAGGATGATGACAACGTGGCATTTGCAGCGTTACGGTATGCTTATATTATAACTATCGTGACAGATCGTGGGACATCGCAACAAAGTGTGGTGTTTTATCCTCACAATTTAGGAGCGCGATTAGATGCAATACGTTGCGCTTTGTTACGATACAATACGACCTGATGCTATTATAAAGACTGAAAATTAATCGTGTTGACCGTAGAAAAATTTTGACAGTCAACATTTTTTCTACGATCGACACGATTCTCACGACTGACCTCAATATTTGATAGGATCACCATATGAAGTCCACGATGATGACCACGATTTCAATCTAGCGCGAATCGTCATCTAGTGTGAACATTGCACACATATGGATCTATTTCAATAAGAAATTGGACCTATCTATAATTCAATTGAATCAGTCTATATTCGTTTATTTAATTTAACCTACATGTATCTTTAATTCGTTTAGGTATATGTTCAACAATTTGAAAATAGGTCTTAATTTGAAAGAATAGCTAGCTTACTAAGATTTCAAAAATAATGATGGTGACATCACATTTATTTAATATTTAGTATACAACTGCCACTTTCAAACCAAAAAAAACACAACAAAAAACCACCAAAATAAAAAAAAATCAATCGCAACAAACCCCCATGCAATTAATAATACATTCTACTTTTATTCAATGACTCCCATGTCTGACTTTTAACTTCCTAACCCGCTTTACGTGTATCTTATATGTATATACATCGTGCATGTACTCGTTAATATCTAGTACAAATATAATAATCGTTAATACTGGCTAATTCTATCCTGAATGGGTCTGAACTACTTTTATCGTCAGAATTGAACCAAATAGCAAAATTTATAGGGTATGTTGAAATGTTTATCGACACTTTAAAAGTTATCTAACAGTCATTATTAAATCAATCTATTTTGAAATGAAATAAGATTTATTTCACGCTGTTTACATGTGATACCTACAGATGTCAAGTTCTAGAATATCAGATTAACAATTTAATTGTTTTGATAATCTTTTGAAGTCGCGCATTAACACTTAAATTGATGTAAACGGGCGGACGTTTTGCTTCTTTATTTACGTTGTCTAATGGACTGTAGGCGGTCAGCTATTGTCGGGTCATTTTTCACAGAAATGATTGCATAAGTCATCAGTAAACAGTTTTTATTAGGTTTTATCATTTGTTGAAATGATGAAAAAAATACACATGATTAACTAAATCTAATACAACACTTAGACATTTTTTCTTCTTAGATGTTTACGTCCATGAAACTCTATCCCATACTCCCATGCAGCTTTTTTTTTTCAACTGTATAAAATATTGTAAATGTTAGCTCCAAAGACACGTAACGAAAGGGTCTCGAGATACTAGAATTGTGTCATTTTCATTGTATAATTTCGTGAATTAGTACAAGTGTATCTAAACATGTGCTTTATGGGGCGTAAGTACTAACGTTATGTTCCAGAGAGTAATTTATTCGTTCTTTTAAAACAAACCTCAAACAAAATTATCCTCGTAATTTCTAATCCTCGTAATTTCTAATTATAAATCCAGCTTTCACAGTAACGGCACTATCTATGCTATTTTATTTATTTTCATATAATATATATATATATATATATATATATATATATATATATATATATATATACATGGAAAGCAATGTGCATAGCACTAGACTACATCGAAATAAAACATTAAAATATGTAGACTTAAAAATTTGCCTTTAAAACGGTCATTGAGTAAAACTTGTACTGTCTAAGAAGCTTAAAGGTCCTGGAAAGCAATCTTTAAAAAGTGTGTTGTAATATTTTGTGGGGAAAACGTTTATATCTGGTTTCGGAACGTGCGTTCTCCAAAAGACTTTGTGAGAATTTTTGGCACAACGAGTCACAGAGATGTTTTGGACCTTAGTTGTCGGGCTGAAGTATACACATCAATCAATCTGATCTACTCGAATAGCGAAAAAACAAAAAAGAAATAAAGGAGCGGATCGAGGAGCTGATTTTAATCAGATTGACACATCAATGAGTTTTTGTAGATAATATCATAAAAGATTACCTTACGTTCTTCATTTCCATGTTTAGTTCACTTTCTGTCGTAAGTCACGATAGAGATGGAGTTTTGTCTGAAGAAAATGTTCCGGGATGTTGTTTTCAACTATATATCGTCCAGCTCAACTACGTGTATAGTTGAACGATGAAGAACAAATGTTTAGGTTTTATTTTGTTAAAGATTGTAATTAATAAAGTTTGGATGCAATATTAGAAGTATATAAAAGAGGGAACTTTTTATGTTGCTTATGATGATGGCATCTATTCTGTTTTTAAGTAAATTTAAGGAATTGACAGCGTGATTCGGAAGGATTATCGTGAAGGGTGAAGATAACGAACAGTGAACAATCTCATAACTCCAGAACCCGTGATGGTTTGAAAAGCCTGTGATGGGCGAAATCTATAATTGCGTAATTTTGTCTGTATTGTGGTGTTTGGAGACCCCGTGTAACCATATGAGAAGACTTATATAGATTTTAGAGATTTAGAGAATATAAACGCATTGGCGAATTTGACATAATACAAATAGAAAACTACACACATCACATTTCCCTCAACAATAGAAGTTATCCAGAAAATGCTAATTCCATGGAATATCAAAGAGGATTTAACTTTTGAAAACTATTAATAAAAATTATCGTTTTATGTTAGGACAACGGGTAGTTGGTTTGTAATATAGTAGACTAAAATCCGTGCACTGATTAGAATGGTTCCGTGTTACCGTATCTATCGTACATAAACTGTTTAGAACTAGATCAACAGGGGATGCTTCCTCCTCCTAGGCACCTGATCCCCCTTCTGGTGTGTCCAGGGGTCCGTGTTTGCCCAACTATCTATTTTGTATTGCTTATAGGAGTTATGAGATTGATCACTCTTCGTTATCTTCACCTTTCATTTAGCTTACGTGAACCAAGTTTCTAGCTGGCAAGCAGAATTTTACGAGTATAAATGGGACATGTAATAGTGTTAGACGCAGTCTAAAGATAATAAATAAGCAAACATGGTCAATAATCAGGGGCTGAGGTTAAAAATAAATAGAAACAAATAAATCAACTATAGGCTACATCTGGAGTTTTCATTCAAAACTTACACTGTAACAGAGTAAAAGTTGGGTACGGATCGAGGTGATCCAGACCTCATTTACTGTTAACGTTTGGTGAAAGAGAATCAAGTGTGACATCGTGTATGTTTGGTTGTTTGTGTGTACGATGCTCATGGCTACGAAAAGATCCCTCACACATAAATGGTATTAACGTGTGGACTAGTCAGATTTCAAACAGTATCTATATAATTATCATTGCACCTGTATAGAAACACTGTGTCCTTAGTCTTAATCCAGTGATCTTCTCGTTGTATACTAAGGAGGTAGCTAAATTTGGACTGTTTGTATAATGACATTTTTTGCAGGATCCTCATCCTCATCGCGTATCATCAAATAAAGAATTATATAAGTTTTATTTCTTATCATTTAAAAATAATTTCTCTCATCAAAAAGTTTGAATTACCGTTTTTGAAATGGCGCTTAGGAATACCTATACGTAACAATGAAAACAACAACAAAAACTGGCCGTGCGTTCAGGTTAGGTAGAGTTACTGTGCAGAATTAAGTAATTATACGCCAAATTAAAGGTGCAATGGTTAAAAGGTGAATTAGATATAAAGGAAGAGCAGAGGTGGTGACTGGGTTTATGCTGCATTGCGTTCGAGAAGACGCTGAACACTGGTTGTGTCGTAGGAACGGTGGAAACGCCTCGGCTCCATTTCAATATCAAGAAAAAAGCTCAACACCTCTTCATCTAAATTGCCCTCTTTGACTGAACCCCATATAACGCAGTTCAATTTCATTAATATTTCCAAGATCAAAAGCCGCTGCTTGCTCCGTCATGTAATCGAAATCGTATAAAAGCAAAAGATATATACCTGGTACTCGTGTTACAATTTGTCTACTTCTACCAGTCAGTGTCCTACGTCATCAAGTTGACTATTCTGCCACGTCATCACTAAGCCTATGTATGGTGTCCGGATAGGGCCATTTGCAAAAGCGTGACTGCGCGTTAGTCACAACACGCCGTCACGCCAACAAGCAACGCGCCTCCGCGCTCTCACGCCAACAAGCAGCGCGCCTTTGCGCTCCCACGTCAACAAGTAACGTGCCTTCGCGCTCTCACGACAACAAGTAACGCGCCATCGCGCCAACAAGCAACACGGCGCGATGGCGTATTGCTTGTTGGCGTGACGGCGCGAATGTGTGTTGCTTGTTGGCGTTAGAGCGCGAAGGCGCGTTGTTTATTGTCGTGTGAGCGCGAAGGCGCATTGCTTGTCTGCGCGAAGGCGCGTTGCTTGTTGGTGTGATAGCGTGAAAGCGCGTTGCTTGTCTGCGCGAAGGCGCGTTGCTTGTTGGCGTGATAGCGCGAAGGCGCGTTGCTTGTTGGCGTGACGGCGTGTTGTGACTAACGCTCAGTCACGCTTTTGCAAATGGCCCTATCCGGACACCACACCTATGTGAGTTGTTTCTTTAAATTCATTTGTATTTTATTCATATTTTCGGGGCTCCGTGGCCGAGTGGTTACAGCATCGCGCTCAAAATTACACGGCCTTTCACCTCTGTCGGCGCGAGTTCGAATCCCGCTGGCGCCGGCAAGTGAGGAAGTTTCTCAGTTTACATGTACTTTCGGATGGTCGGTGGTCTCTTTCCAGGTACATTGTATATGGGTTCTCTCTTCCACCAATAAAAACTGGGCGCCACCAGATAACTGAAAAATCAATCAATCAATATTCATATCTTTTGTTGTGTTTATTTTTGGTAGCATCAAACGAATACATTTCGTTTATAATGTTTGTGTGGAAATTCCCATTCTATAAATAGCACTAGAATTATAACGGGGAAGACGCATTCCAGAGAAAAATAGTCCCGCGTGCTAAGTGCAGATGAACTCCGGACGAAATTTCTTTTAATAAGAAATCAAACGATTTTTTTTATCCAATCAGCATCGCTGTTAAGTCATCACTTTAAAAGTTATTAAATGATCATTATATCACACATTACATTAAGATACGGTAAATACATGTATATTGCCGTTTCATTAAAACTGAACATGAATGAAACTTCACATCATATTCAAAATGTTTGCGTAATAAAGTGAAAATTCATTTCTTACCATTTGATTTAGATCTCTTTGCAAAGAAACATCATATAGACGATATTGTTGGTTTGTAACGCTTCTTGTATTAATATTCGTAACACTTCGGGTATAATCATTACGTAAAGCAGTTATGCTCTTATATGACCCAGAATATAGCACTAGAATTTTATTATTCAGATAAACAGCAATCTGATTGGCTGGTGTTTTTAACCTAATTCCCCGCCTTCAAACCCTTTGAATAACTACGTGGTAAGGAAATTATCAAAGTATCTCATCAATCAGAAGCGAAAACTGATAGTCCTAGAGGTCCCCTATCTTGTGATAATCCTAGAGATCCCCTATCCTGTAATAGTCCTATAAGGGGTCCCTTACTTTGTGATAGTCCTAGAGACCCCCTATCTTGTGATAGTTCTAGAGGTCCCCTATCTTGTGATAGTCCTAGAGGTCCCCTATCCTGTAATAGTTCTAGAGGTCCCTTACTTTGTGATAGTTCTAGAAGTCCCCTATCTTGTGATAGTTCTAGAAGTCCCCTATCTTGTGATAGTTCTAGAGGTCCCCTATCTTGTGATAGTCCTAGAGGTCCCCTATCCTGTAATAGTTCTAGAGGTCCCTTACTTTGTGATAGTTCTAGAAGTCCCCTATCTTGTGATAGTCCTAGAGGTCCCTTACTTTGTGAAATTTCTAGAGGTCCCCTATCTTGTGATAGTTCTAGAGGTCCCCTATCTTGTGATAGTCCTAGAGGTCCCCTATCCTGTAATAGTTCTATAGGTCCCTTACTTTGTGATAGTTCTAGAGGTCCCCTATCTTGTGATAGTTCTAAAGGTCCTCTACCTTGTGATAGTCCAAGAGGTCCCCTACCTTGTGATCTGTGCCGACCCCGTGTCCCTGACCCTTAAATCATTCCTGGCCCTCCGTACACCCACACCTGTCGACCACAAACCTCCCCTGCCTACCCCCGACACACAACCATTCTGCTTCACTGGTACCTCAATCTCATGACAACTATCGACTCTGTTGCTTCAGAGCTACCTAGGGTTTACGGAGCACTTGCCCCGATCTATTTTGAGCCCTGGTCCTTTGAGACGCACTTACAGACACACAATGATTAGACAACTTGGGACAATCTAACCTAGAGTCTTCTGTATTGACATGCCTAACCAGAGGATATCTCGACCTTGACCTACTATTACGTGTATGTTTCATCACCTGTCTGATTAGTAAGGGACGCTACACATCTCCCTGCCTGTATTACCCATATGCCCCACGGGCACATCACTCATCTGAAACATTAACAGATGTGACGCGCCAACACCTGACTGATCCTGAGAGATGTACTGGTGACATTGAGACCCGGAGGAACTTCCGCTTGTGCAGATAGGCACATGCTGGGAGGATTGAGATTGGAAAAAATTACCACTATTTTCTCCTCTTTTTAAAAGGCTAACATAATAGGTGTTCCACCGAGGTACCACCCCTTTACTGCTGAGGCTTCTAGGGCATGGCGCACCCACCACGCTTCTCGTCCAGCATAGCTGGCCGCGTTGCCTCTGAGCAATTCTCAACTTGACCTACAGGCAAGTTATTCCGACCTGGATTTATAGGCAAGACCCCCAAATCACCCCTGGGCAGAGGTCATGGGGAAGAATTATCTACATTCCCAGGACACCCTGGGATGTCCCCGTCACCTAAGCATCTGGAACTACCTTGATTAGAGTATAACGCATTGGAAAAAACATAAAACCAGAAAATCACATTAATCACAAAAACAAAACAAGTGATTGTAAACAAATTCCCACGTGACCATCATCCACGAAAACAAGAACTTCATTTTTATTCTACTACACAGGCAAAAATGTTACTTTTCGTCTCTGTTACGTAGTAGTCAAAATCACGATCTCAGTCATTATAAGGAGACGACGTGAAAAGAGTTGCATGCCTTCTCTCCTTATAATGACTGAGAACGCGATTTTGACTAATATGTAACAGAGACGAAAAGTAACATTTTGGGTGATCCTAAATGCATAACTACAAAACATATGAAGAAAAAATATATTTTGGTCGAAAAAAAAATCAATATTAATAATTGGGGGGGGGGGGGGGGGTTGATCATGATCCATGCCCCAAGTGCCTGTGTTCTACTACGACCCAGAAATATACAGTCGATCGTTTGCCTATACAGCAACGAATTAGGTCACCGTGACGCCATGGCAGTTCCCGAAACGGACGAGCTTACATTTTTTGCTGACGAAAAAGATGAGATGGTAGGATATACTAGATCTGTTTTGAAAAATATTTTAAGCAGTTGGCGGATTATGCCAGCTGTTTTTGAATACACAGAAAACTACACACACGTGTAAGAGGATTAACTTGTCTGTGTATCGGCGTGTTTGTTTACATGTGCATCGATCTGGGAATGCAGACGATTGATTTATACTGAATGACAATTTTATTGCTCTTCAGTCAATTTGTAAATTCATTTTACAATATATATGGATTATTTTCTATGAATATATAGAATTGAATAATCAGTCATCGACTTTATTCTTCTATTAACAAAACACGAAGTGCAAGCAAGATGTGTATCAATTTTCTCATAATCAGTTATTACGTATCAATGTGTACCGCAGAATAATGACCGCGGGATTCTTTTGATGTTTGCAGCAACCGTAGCAAAATTCAATATATTAAAAAAAAAGTTAGGAAATTATAGCAAATTTATCCCCCCCCCCCTCCCGCTGCCTCAGAAAATAAATTTTTTGTCTCGGTAGAGGGGGTCATAAATTTTTCTCCTATTTCCCTCCTATACATTACCAGATAACAATCATCCAGGCGAACAAGTTTTAAAATAATGATTTTAATTTTCTTTATTTGTAACTATCACTGAGTGTCCGTGTGTGTCTGTGTATGGTTCTATGTGCTCACAAAACAAATAAAAGTCGTGAAAGTTATTATAAATACAGAAATTGCAACAAGAAAACACGCCATATCAAAGCATCTGCCAACGTCAGCCCACGTGACTTTGTTATCCTCATCTTCATCACGTGACACAGATTTCGATTCACTAGGTTCCACGGCGTCCGATTTCTTTCCTTTACAACAATATCTGACAAGCAGAGTAATATAGAGAGGAACGGGCTTACTGTCGGGGCAGGTTTGAATCCGCAAACTAATAATGACAAGTAGTATAAGAACCACACCACTCAATACATAGGTAACCAAGACATAACTCAGTATAGATATGTCGGGTTCTGAAGATTCGGGGAGCATGTTTTGGATTATCGTCAGGTAGACGACGATAGCGAGGAGCATGGTGGTGGAATATCCTAGTCTTTCACCGGATTCGGGGGGAACGATAAAAACGAAAGCCAGCAGTAAAGAAATGGATGTGCCTGGCAGTAACACGCTTGTGACGTAGTATGTTAATCTTCGTTTTAGATGAAAACCAACAATGACTTCTTCATTACCGTGTAAGTTAAGCTGTGTGTAAGTTGTCGAGTTAGCAATTTCCCAAATGCCGTTTTCAGAATATAACGTTAGAAAAACTTGTGATGACTCCAAATGAACGGCGACTTGATATCGATGGTAGCCCCAAATGAGAAACTTCATAGAGCAGTATTGTGTGTCAAAAGGATATCTAGTGACGTCAGTATCGCACATGATGTCAAATGCTTGGAGGGCATACCAACTGCAGAGTCCAGAGTGATGCACGCTTACTGATATCAAATTACAACCAAGTCCTTTTATATTATCGAAAGGATTGATATTGATGAAATTCGGAAGCCAGAGTTTATACTGGGGAACTGATGTGGAGTTGATAGAGTTGTGCGCGGTCAGGTTCCAGGAGAGTCTTTCGTCATACCATGTTATTTGAAAAACACCAGTGAGTGTAAGTTTCCCTGTATTTAAATTGAACTCCTTGATCGAGAAGAGATAAAAGGACGCGTTTATATTCAGCGGATGTGTTCTGTCAATTCCGGGTCGTAAGTCCTTGTTATATCCAGTCAGCAAAGCCGTGTGTAAATTCTGTTCGTCTGTGAGTGAATACGTCCGGACCAATCTGACCGTGAGACACATCCAGAGTATCCTAGAAACCGGAAGCTCCATTTCGAATTTTTCACGCAATCAAAACTATCACACTAGCATCCACTCTGACATTTACATTGCAGTTTTTGAAGATCGCAGACATTGTTTGATCCTTTCAGGAGTTAAATGCCCTGGATAGCAAGTGAATCTCGTAAAACGTCATTTCCGTTTGAGTAACTAGATATTTAAAAAGATACGTTTCTTATATTTTTTCCACTTCCGCGCTAGACCATGGGTTGTTTTCATCTGCCCGTGTAGCACATTCTATTTAAACAAACGTGCACGTGACAGTTAGCTTTGACGTCACAGTCTATTGCCGTACGTTGCCGTAAAGCATGAAGCGCCAATAGCTATGACGTCACAGCCTATATGTTACGATCAAACGTAACTACTCGGCTATTTCCGTAACCAAAAATGAACCTCGTATGTGGATCGACGCCATCAGAGCCAGTTGCTATGTGTACACAAATGTGACTAGGACGTCACAGTTGTACTTTTAATACGATATGAAACGCGAGCTTTCAAATGCATCCAAGATATCATACATATAGATATTCTACCACTATCAATTTCCACTTATATGTTTATGTATTAGAGTGAATAAGACGTTCATTATAATAAAACTGAAACTGTGGTGAAAATATAAATAACACAATATACAGGGATTCGGTTCTGGCCTTTTAACCTCATCCACAGGTGCGCTTCCGGCGAAGAAATGCATCGATTTAATGCAATTCTTGCGTCAATCCACGTCCGAGTCTTCTTACCGGTAACGGAAAAGGACGAGCGCGTGATCCGATTGTGTTACGATATGCGGTGAGGTATGAAGCTCGAACTCAGAGGACTTATACGTACTAAGGCTAGAAACACGTAGCAAGGGTATGATGTGTTTTATTTTGGGTCGAATCCCGTCAGTAGTGGCGGATTTAAAGGGATGTAGTCGGAGCGCCATTCCCCTTAAACTTTTCAAATTCAAGATAATCCATTACTCTTTCTTTGAAAAGAAATAAATGATAAAAGAATGATTCAACAGATTTTGTTTTATTCCTTAAAATATTATCTGATCATAATTGTCAATTCGAGATACTCGGTTCTCCACAACTTGAAAACATTTCAATTCCGATCATGAAAAAAAAAAAAGTTGAATAGTTTGTCACATGATAGATACTCTGTTATGTCACATGATTGAAACCATGGTATGTCACATGATAGAAACTATGTTATGTCACATGAAAACTGTTATGTCACATGATATTTCGCCAAATGCACATGGAGTCAAACCCGAGTAGACGCCTCTGAATTGAATTTCTAGCCATATGTTCTACTAACTGCAGGAATTGCGGTTAGGGGCGCAACTTTATGAGGCAGGGGGTCTGGGGCCACCTTGAGGCCCCCAGTGGGTCTAGTGCGAAGCCCTGGTGGGAGTCCAGGGGCAAAGCTCCCGAAAGCTCCTGGATTTTACAGATATTATAGGCCTTGGAATATGTCTCCTATGCAGTCCTTTTCACTATTTTCTGTCATATTTAATAAGGTGAAATTAATAAAATGACACAAATTTTAATGGGTTTTGAAAAAAAATGAAAGTTCTCCCAATAAAAGTAATTCAATGAATTAAAAGATATTTTGTCATTTATTTCTCCGAGAGTGGAATAAACTATTGCTTCTTTTATTGTTTACATTTTTCTAATTTGAAAATTTTAGGTAGAGGGCGCCGGCTGCGTCCCCCCCCCCCTTTAAATCGGCCACTGAACTTTGCTACTTAACCTCCAGCATTCGATCCAGCCCCACACTGTCGAATGGCAGATTGTTTCCGATCAACCAAGTCTTTAAATTCACAGACCAGCCAAAAATCGAATGCACCCCCCCCCCTTGAGTCACTAGACGGGTGTTATTATACAAACTGCTCGGTTATCTGACCTTGAGAGTCTCAGCCGGTCTGATCCCCTTACATGTAATCACATAAAATTTTGTCATGTACTATAATTGTAAACAGAAATTAAACTAAATATGCAGGCTGTACTATGAAGACGCATCTAAAATATTCTACCTATCACCACTGTCTGTCGTGTATGAACTAAAATAAAGAATGCCTCTTAAAAAGACTTTTGTTTCGCATTTTGAAATATAATTGCACAATGTCCCATCACGGGGAAATTGTGGAACACATGATAAAACTATGTCGGAGAGAAATTATGTCTCATCTGTGTCAAGTAGTTTAAGTGACCAGTCCTCTTGATATAGAGACTGCTAATTTTTATAATCACGGACTGTCCTAAGTATGTCATCGAGTTCCATTTCATCTAACAACACTACAATTTACACAGCACGGTTAAAGGAATATCAAAGAGTCTAGAAAATGCTTTGTCAGGAAAGGCAACTCTCGTCGATTTTTGTGATATATCTGTAAATATGGTAGGAGTTATATTTCTTGATACCATACCCTGCATGTATCACACTATGTAGAGAAATTATATTGTTAAACATGATCGCGCTTTTCGAGTTTAGTAGTATTCTTAATTTTGGGGGAAGTGTATTTTTTATTTCTACATTGAAGAGGAAATGTGAAAAAACTTGGTTTCTTGTTACTTTTCTACAGTGCATTAAACGTGACCATTTTGCATTTAAAAAAATACTAATGATTTATTTGCATAAACTCGATTGATCTGTTGTTTTCAACACAACACAACTAACACAAATCAACCATTAATTAAATACATACTCGTGCCGAAGGGCAAATGTGTTACTAATCGGTATTACCGAGATGTTATACTAAAAAATACCTCAAGAAATATTATCGTACACGACGCCCTGTGTCAGGATATAGGCATGTTCATCTACTTCATGATAATGCTTTATCACATACATTTGAGCTTGTGAAGCAATTTTTGAAGTCGGAGAAGGTTACCGTCTTGCCACACCCACCATACTCTCCAGATCTAGCCCCATGCGACTTTTTCCTTTTCCCAAAACTTAAAAAGTTCTTATCTGGTCGCCGTTACAAGTCCCTACAAGCCCTTGGCTCAGCTATCAGTCAGTGCCTCAGAGGTCTACCTAAATCAGCGTACCGTGACGCATTTCAGAAATGGATTCAGAGATTGAAATTGTGTATTTCAAACCGCGGCCGGAGAATACTTTGAAGGGATGTAATATTCATTTCACTATTTGAGTCGAATGCTTTTGAGATATCGTACAATACATATTACATATCGATTCAAATTTGCATTGGAAAAAAAATATTGCAGAATTTAATTTTAAACTGTTAAACAATATACTTTGTTGCAAGCAAATGCTAAGCAAGTGGAAGAAAGAGCGAAATGGAAATTGTTTTTATGTGATGCGACTGAAGATAGTGAACACATGATTTTCAAATGTAAAAATGTACAAAACACATAGAAAATTGTATTTCAATATCAAATTTAAAATCGAACGGAAAGATGCATGTATATTGATTTGATGAAAGGCGAAGATAACGAACAGTGATCAATATCATAAATCCTATGAGGAATACAAAATAGATAGTTGGGCAAACACGGACCCCTGGACACACCAGAGGTGGGATCAGGTGCCTAGGAGAAGTAAACATCCCCTGTCGACCGGTCACACTCGCCGTGAGCCCTATTTCTTGATCAGGTAAACGGAGTTATCCGTAGTCAAAATCAATATACCAAGAACTGCTTAACAATCGCTATAAAACAAGCCAGACAGCATTTGACACAATTATAGGTTGTATTGGCAAACTAAATCATTATAAATTCATAACGATCACGTGACTTAAACAAAAATACCGCATATTATTAAAATCATTTTTTGCTGATACTCCCTCGGTCTCCAAATGTTGTTTTGAAATGTAAAAGCCAAAGTGAACAATGAACGCGTCATGCCTTTGTCCCAATCTCTCACCAGAGGGCTTTATGTAGCGCGCCCTCTGGTGAGAGAATGGCCTTTGTCCCATAATCTGTATTAACCGTAGTAAAATTCACATTATATTAAATTATCTTGATCTGCAAGTAATTAATAGATTGAAGACCTTACATTATTGAAATAAAGTTTATTGAATTGCTTCACAGCTCAGATGGAGTACTCGATCATTGATATTGACGTGTTCTATAAAAAGACAATTGTCCTAGAAAAGTGGCAAATATGCGAATTCTATTTTTATTATGTTTTTATACTGTTGATTGAAGACACGTATATTTAGTAATTTTCATCATGACCAGCTATTTTCAGGTATAAAATGTCAGGTATATACCTGTGTAGGAATGGTTCTCATCACGACGCTGGAGATTCCGGTAAATCATATGTCTTCATCATAATTGTGAATGCGGACGAGTTTAATTGGGATTTCGCCTGGAGTTCTTGTTCCATTACCTGTTCAAATCAAGAAGTGAACAGATCAAAGTGGTGATTTATGTTTGTCATAACGATTTTGCGCCTCAAATATCGGGTTGGATAATTATAAGTTCAAGTTTCAAGTTCTTTATTACTTTAAGCTTTACAGCTTATCAGTACACTCGTAAAATAATATAAACATGGCGGTGGTACTTTTACTGGAAAACAAATATGTATGTACAATGTAGTAAAAACTATTGAAATCATGAATTACAATTTTCTCTTAGTGTCACACTATTCGATATGAATTTCCGAAGGTTACAAAGATCTTTAAAGTTTCCCGTGTTAAACAGTTGTATCAATTTAAACATTGGTGGGGGGTTTTGTTTTTGTTTTATATAATAATAGGCCTATTCCTTGATAATTTTACTAGTAATTCTGTATGTACAATACAAACCAATATAAAATGGTACTCATCTTCAATACCGTTTCCACAAGAAATACATCTATTTGCTCTTATTGTGTTGCAATATCTTCCTGTTTCTATGGCTAAATGGTGCGACTTTACAGGAATTGAATTTTTAAAGGGACATGGACACTCTTTGAGTTAAAAAAAAAATTCGAAATTTATTTTTTTGATTTAATGTTTAAAATGCTTAACTAAAGTATTACTAATGATCAGCAAAAATTTTGAATGTCAGTATTCAAGGTACATGGGAGATACAGAGGTCACAAGTTTTTGTTTACATAGGTTAATTATACTAGTAAAAGTGTCATTTAAAACGATTTTTTTTTCAATTTAGAAGCGAATTTTTAACACAATTAGATATTTTCTAGTGTTTGGCACATCTGATTTTGTTTTAAGCACGCTATTTCTATTAAACAGTCTAATGTAAACAAAACACGACACGAGCCTTGTTTACATAACAAAGAATTGCAAGGGTTGTATCTCACTTATGACTCAACAACTGATATTCAAATTTTGGTTGACCATTAGAAATACTTTAGTTAAGCATGGTAAACAATAAAAATGGAAAAATAAAATTCGAATATTTTCAGCTCAAATCGAGTCCATGTCCCTTTAAGATAACATTGAAGGCATGACCCATCGATTAAGTATTTATAAAATGGACTTATGCTAGAATATTCAATTTTGATATCTTGCTTAGCCTGACGAAAATTTCTTGGTTGTACAATTTGTAACACATGCTTGTTATATATATTTTTTTATTGATTTAAATATCACGGGACGTAATATCTATTAGAATTATCTTGACATCATCAGCTCAATTTCTACATCAGTATTTCCTGCAATTAGAGTACTTTTCTTCATAACAATTTATAATTATACAATGCTCCAAAACTTTACAATGGTACATGTATATAAGTAATATAACCTATGATACATACATTAGTTGTGCTCGTTTACACACTAAGCATTTGCTTACAGAAGACAGGGTGTACCTTTTCAAAATTGCAACATTTATGAATACCCCACGTTTCAGAGGCATAATAGACTATTCCTCCAATATAACAATTAAAAAGCGGTAATAAAGTTTCAATATTTAGTGGCATCCCTCGTTTAGTTTTTTCTAAGACCAAACGCTGTTTTCCTACTTTGATCTGCTAATTGTCCCTCGGCTTTAGTGAATTGATAAATCAAAGACTAGACTTTTTGACGTCATAGACAGTTGCTTTTTCAACAAAAATGGAAAACGCAAATATTCATACCTAGTGATCAGTCGTCCAAAAATTACTTTGTTAAACACCACTCTGATTCCATGCACACGTACTCTGAAGTTGAAATAAAAAATATGCTGGAGTTCCTCATTGACAAGATCTTCGTGGTCTTTGGTGATCAGGTCTTACAACAGTCTGTTGGAATTCCCATGGGCACGAATTCTGCTCCTTTGTTAGCTGACCTGTTTTTATATTCTTATGAAGCAGAATTTATTCAAAAACTTCTTCGTGAGAAGAAACAATCTCTTGCTGTGACTTTCAATTCGATATTTTGATGTATCGACGACTTTTACCCAATAACAATGATAACTTTCATTCATATGTCAATTCGATATATCCCTGTGAACTCGAAATAAAAGACACCACAGAGCCGTCCACTCCTGCTTCATACTTAGATATTCTATTGAAAATAGATACTAACGGTAAACTAACAACTCAGCTTTATGACAAATGGGATGATTTCAGCTTCTCCATCGTCAACTTCCCATATACCAGCAATATTCAATTATCACCTGCATATGATGTTTATATCTCTCAACTGATTCGATACACAAGAGCTTACTCTGCGTATGGTCAATTTATAAATCGAGACAGGCTACTGACAAACAAGTTGATGGTGCAGAGGTTTCAACAGTCTCCTTTAAAGTCAGCATTCCGCAAATTCTATGGTCGTTATAACGATCTAGTTTGTCGGTGCGGTCTGTCGTTGGGTCGGGTACTGTCTGGCGTGTTTCGTGCCTGTTGTTGGACCATTCTTGGCGCACTGGTTTTGGTTGCAGGTGGCTCCGTTTGCCTGATTGGGATGTGGGGTTCACGGCGGATGTGGTCAGTCGGCGGGGTGGGGGGTGCTTGCTCGTCTTGGGCACCTGGTCCCACTTCTGGTGTGTCCAGGGGTCCGTGCTGGCCAGACTCTCTATTTTGTGTTGCTTAGAGGAGTTATGAGATTGATCTATGTTGGTTATCTTCGCATTTCTATAAACTTAGAGTTACGTTAGCTGCTCTAAACGTTTTATCATTCTATAAGTCTATAATTACTGTAGGTACACTAAACGTTTTATCATTCTATAAGTCTATAATTACTGTAGGTACACTAAACGTTTTATCATTCTATAAGTCTATAATTACTCTAGTTACACTAAACGTTTTATCATTCTATAAGTCTATAATTACTGTAGTTACACTAAACGTTTTATCATTCTATAAGTCTATAATTACTGTAGGTACACTAAACGTTTTATCATTCTATAAGTCTATAATTACTGTAGGTACACTAAACGTTTAATTATTCTATAAACCTATAGTTACTCAGTGGCATAGCTTCCATTGAGGCAACCGAGGCAGCTGCCTCGGTAAAAAACACAACACCTTTTACGTTGTTAAAATGTCGATAGCTGCGCCCCCCAGACCCCCTGCCTCGGTAATATTCGAACCCAAGCTCCGCCTATGTTACTGTAGCTACACAAAACGTTTTATCATTCTATAAGCCTATAGTTACTTTAACTACACGAAACGTTTTCTTGGGTTTACTAAAACGTTGTTTATGATTATTTTTCATTAATATACTCAACCTGACACTTTCTGATTTTGTGTAAAAACGTTTTGATTTATTTTCAGATATCTTATGAATACGATTTTTTTTGTCTTTGCTTTTGTTGATGTTAAGCTGCGAGGTAATGAAAAGTGAATACACGTGTTTTCTTATTACCTTCAATCAATTGACTTTATTCACTCAAACCATGTTAAATGGCACAATAGGTACAAGGAATAGTTATAATAAATGAAATCGTCCGAGGTTCATATATGAAACAAAGCATTATACATGGATGTCAGAAAGGTACACTGTACATAATACATTGCCTATGTATAAATATTGTAATACATGCAATGCATTTGAGAGCTAGGCAGCTGAACAACAACCACGAGAAGCAGACGATCTAAAATTATGTGAAATAAACACAAAAAGCTCTTCATATTTTGGCCTGACAAAACTTCTGAAAACTTCCGAACATTTGGTCTTTCATAACAAATGATATCAAATTTAAGTAGTTTTTCCATAATTATTGTGGGGTGAAAAAATGAATGCTGTAAAATAAAGTGGAATTCAACTCCTATTTCTCGTTTGTTAGAACAATGTACATAGTCTTTCATTCTGGTGAGTGACAAAGCATTTTCCTGTCTCCGTAGGTAAGTGGTGGCTTGAAGTGCGAAAATTCATAAATAATTTTCTTTCTGTTTTATCCAATATATTGTCAATACTTGTATTTATATCCGGAATTTCTAAAGAAAGTTTGGGTATACTATTGTTACCCCGGTCCGCCCGTCACACTTACTTCCTCCTCAAACTCAGTAACCTATTCATTTTTTATAAGATGATTGGTAGTGCCTTGTAGATGTCCAATGAGGTTTTGTAATTTTTAATTTACCCATGGGACATTTTTTTGCAAACATTTTGTTCTCACAACTCCTCTTACAAGTTACACAGCAGCCGAATTATCATGGAAGATTAATGGCGGTGTCCTAGCTGTATAGGAACAATAAGTTTTCGTAATTTCCATTTTCATCCTGGGAGCTAATGCGGGACGTAAAACGACGGCTGTATTGCGACAAAGAACCCTTGGTTCCCACAACTCGTTTGACATCTTATGGAGTTGCCAATTTGAAATAATCTTTTATAAGACGATTGGTGGTGTCCCGTAAATGTGCAATATGTTTTTGGAATTTTCATTTTCATCCTATAGGGTAGAAAAACCCCTGGAGCCGAAATGGAGGTCGAAAAACGATGTTTTTCTACCCCTCCAAAAAAAAAAAAAAACCCCCAAAAAACCACCAAAAAACCCCAACAAAACTAATTCCCACAACTTCGTTTACAATTTACGCAGTAGCCAAATCATCGTTTGAAAGGTAATTGGTTTTTGTCCTGTAGATGTGCAATAAGATTTCTGAATTTTCCATCTTCATCCTGGGGTCAGATCTGGTTCCCAAAACCCCCAACAAAAAAAAAAAAAGGTAATTGGTGGTGTCCTGTAGATGTGCAATAAGATTTCCGAATTTTCCATCTTCATCCTGGGGTCAGATCTGGTTCCCAAAACCCCTAACAAAACTAATTCCCAGAACTTCTTTTACAATTTACGCAGTAGCGAAATCATCTTTTGGAAGATAATTGATAGTGTCCTATAGATGTGCACTGAGGTTTCAGAATTTTCATTTCTACACGTGAGACATTGCTTGGGGGTTGAAAAACAATGTTTTGTCTTTAGAAAAACCTGGTTCTCAGAACTTCTCTTATATATCTGATGCAGAAAGTAAATCATCTTTTGGGAGATAATTAGAGGTATTTAGATGTACAATGCATTTTCGGAATTTTCAATAGGATGGGAAAACGACGAACACAACCTGGTTCTCAGTACATTTTGTCGTCATGTGGAACAAAAAATATATTTTCTTTAAGGTTTAGAATATCAACCATTTTAAAGATATTTGAACAATAACAAAAATGATGGGTTGGAATGACCCCGAGCACTTGCCCATCAGAATACTCAATGCATCTTAATATGTGTAGCAGGAATATATATGGTTTAGGGGTCATGACCTCAATTGTTTTAAACATATTTCAACAATTACGAAATAGGGTTTGGGATGAACCCTGGGCACTTGCCCAAGAAAATACTCATTTATCATCTTGACATATTCAGCAAGAAAATACATGGTATAGGGTATGTTATGTGGTAACGATTGTGGCCTCTTTACCAGTTAGGAGAGTATATTTAAAGGCAAACACTTGCCTGGCTTGCGGGTATTACGGTCTAATGGCAGCATCTGGGTCAATTTCATAATTTATGATATAAGAATTGGAACCAATTCAAATGTTGTAAATTCTTTAATTTGGTTGACAGTTTTCCAAATCGAAGATGGATTCTTTACAAAAATTCTAAATTGATTTATCCGAAATTTTGTATAAAAATTCAGTATTCTGGCCAATAATTCAAACATTTGATCTATATAACCCCCACTTTTAAAAATACCATTTTAGATTTAAAGACAATATTGTAATTTGTGTGCAATTCTAAAAATTGACAATACTCCTACGTTGCACAGTCGAGCGTCACTACGGTCAGAAGAACTAATGAAAATGAACACCATGGGATCATCAACCAGACTCCATGTGACGCACGTGTGGAAAGTATTAATATATAAGACTCGCTGACCAAGCTTATGGCCCTGTCACACTACATCACGATCTCACTACGTTCTATCATTTTTTTTAGATCGTGGTGAGATCGTAGTACGAACGGCATGAATTTGTAATTTTGTCTGTCTTCACGATGTTACTGCGTCCTCACTACGCTCTTATCACGACTCCACTACGATTAAACTACGGCCTTGTTACGATTTCACCACGTTCATCAAGTTCTTACTACGCTCCCACTACGTCCATCACGTTCTAACTACGCTCTCACCACGACTCCCACGACTGCAACACGAGTTTACTACGCTTCTGCCACGATTGTACCACGATCTTACTACGATTCTACCACGATTTTACTACGGTTCTACCACGTTTCCGCGCCGCTGTCGCCACGCTTTGCAGCAGCTGAATCAGATCCGGATTAAGTATAAATACAGCTTACAACCTTCTTGTCATCCATTTGTACCAATATTTCTATTGTAAAAGCATGCCGCCAAAAACTGAAAGAGGTCGTGGTGGGAAAGGGAAAGGGAGAGGTGCCAGTGAAACGCTCACTAAATCATCGACCAGCAATACTACTGTTGAATATCGATCACCCGATGCCAAATGTCTTATGGTTATAGCCAGTTTTAGACCGGGTTATAGAGCTTTTCTGAATGCGGTATTCTTCTTCTGAATTCGGGGTCCAACTCTATTCAATAATTCATATAACATCTCTGGAGGCATCCTCAAAAAGTTGAAGAAGGACTGTTGATCCTCCATCCTCAATTCATTCATCAGTTGATCATAATGGCCAAACTGAAGTCTTCTTTCAACAGAAAGCCAAGGTCGTACCCAGCAATATCTACGCTGCCTTACGATTCACCTCCTCCTTCGCCTAAGTAACAATATAGCAGCTTGGTCGTTAAGTGCCATATACTGAATATGCATCAACATCTCCATCAATATTTCTTGGTCTGGCCTTTCCATGATTCCAAAGAAGCAATGGTCATATGCAAACTTTGTTCAGTTTTCATACCAGTGTGTGGGGGAGAACAGAACGTGATTCGATCGTGGCTTGCGCGCAGTGAAATCGTAGTGAGGACGTATTAAGGACGGGATGAGCTTGGTAGAAACGTACTACAGTCTTCAACAACATAGTATGGACGTGCCGTGATCGTAGCGGAAGCGTGAAGAAAACGTAGTGCAAACGGGATGATCGTAATGAGAACGTAGTGAAAACGGAATGGTCGTATAGAGAGCGTAGTGGAATCGCAGTGCAGTCGTTTTCTTCTGCATCACGATCCCATTACGATGCTACTACGACCATGCGGATCTAAATACGACCTTAGTACGTCCTTACTACGTTTCCACTACGATCAAATTTGACCACGACCGCACTACGTTTGTTTTGAGCATGTTCAAAGTTGCTCCACGACCATCACGACCATAAACACCTTACTACGTTCTTACTACGACCTTACTACGACGTACCCGATCGCACTACGATCATCAATTTTTACATGGTCGTAGTGCAAACGTGGCCTAGTGTGATGGGGGTATTAGTTCATTTAATATTTTAAACAACCAAAAACAAAAACAGCGTTTACGTCATTGCTAGAGAACGAGAGAGCGCCGACAAAGCGTGCGAGGATTGAATATTGTTTAACGTCCTCTTGAGAATATTTCACTCATATAGAGACGTCAACACTGCCGGTGAAGGGCTGCAAAATTTAGGCCTATGCTCGGCGCTTATGGCCATCGAACAGGGGGGGGGGGGGATCTTTATCGTGCCATACCTGCTGAGACACGGGGCCTCGGTTTTTGCGGTCTCATCCGAAGGAAGGCCCCATTTAGTCGCCTCTTACGACAAGCAAAGGGGTACTGAGGTCCTATTATAACCCGGATCTCCACGGGGTGAGGATAATTTTAACAATTTGATAACAAAGGTGCACTATGAGGACAAAAATTGTCCTTACAGTTACGTCCCCATAAACCTGACTCATATAAAAGATAAGTGGAGACAAATGGTGTAGATACATGCCCATACTGATATTCTCTCTTATAACATCTTTTTTTTCACAATTTGAAAGAGAGAAATGGATAATAAATTTTTATAGGTATTCCTTTAACTACCCAAGAAAGTACGTTTTGTCGTGTGCATCTTTCCTAGCCATTGTCAGGACAGATTTGTGTGCATGTGTGGAGAGAGCCTTCAACTGCTCAATTTGTGACCTTCAACTGCTCCTTTTATGACCTTTCACCAGAATAACAAGGACTTCTGTCAATACTGAATAAAAGTGACGTAATATTAACACGTCATCCTGATCAGAACAAGGCCGAACATTGTAACTAGTAGTATGTGATTAGTACACACAAGTCATGTTCAGGTGGACCAAATGATCGATAGTAAATTGTTTATAACGTCCATCTCGATAATCTTTCTCTCATATATTACAGGCGAAAGGCTGCAAATTTAGACCCATGCTCAGCACTTATGGCCATTGAGCATGGAGGGGATATTTATCGGACAACACCTGCTGTGACACCGGACCTCGGGTTTTGCGGTCTTAACCAAGGACCGCCCCATTTAGTCGTCTCTCACGACAAACAAGGGATACCGAGGACCTATTCTAACCCGGATCCCCACGGGATTGGACCAAATGAAATACACATGTGATTTGTAAATTGTTATAAATTGCATTCAAATAATTTGTACTGATGTACAGTGCATCCTCATGCACAGCCATGTTGAAAGCAGAACAAGACTCCACACAATATATTTACAAGATTTATTCTGTTGAGGAAGAATATCTCAAGGACAATGATCTAAAAATAAAGTCCACTAAGCTACTGTATCTCTGTATCATACACTAAAATTGGCTCATTACATATTATCTTACGTTATAACATGAGGTAGAGTGAGTTTAATATGAACAAAACCTGACATTTCTTAAGTTAAATCACAAAGTAGGGGCTGCACCAGAAGGTACTATATACATGGAGTACCTGCATTGTGCATCGAGTGTTATAAGGCAATGCCACTTCAATGGTGGGCAGTGTAATATTCTATATTTTATGATTTCGGTGTTTCAAAACAATTTCATATGAATTTATCAGAGTCTCTGAGGAGACGGCCATTTAAAAAATCTGTGTATATTTATTTTGAAATCCTGAAACAATAACTTTATTGTATCATTCTAATTTCTTAAAGTCTGGCTTCTTCAAACATCTAAATAATGTCATGGACATGCATTAAGAGAACATATTTTTAAAAAATACAATGCTTCATGCCGGCATACTTCATGCAGCACGTTAGAAATTTAGTTTATATGTTTACATCTGTAAGAATTCCCTGCCGTTTGAAATAAACGTACTCTATTATAAAAATTCATACGCGCTTTGTTTACAGTTGTAGCGCATTCATGAGGAAATGGCCATCATTACAATTTGTAAAGATACCAAAGGCTACATGTAAGACATTGGAAATGTACATATTTTGAAATACGTAATAAACTTTGGTATATCTAGTCTGTCTTTTTTGAAAATTTTGTTTTAGTAAAATTATGCAATTCAATCGTGAATTTCCATTCTGCAGACATTACTCTGGAAGATCAGATGATTTCCGAAACCATTCTTAAATAAGTATCCGAAAAGAACAGACCATACCCCTTTATTCGGGGAAATGAATGCCCACGTTTTGCTACATTGACAATGTGTGTACGTGTGAATGTATTTGAAACCTGCTGTAAAATAACTTAATCGCCTTAGCTAACACTCGTAACCCTATATAAAATACAGCTTTTGACCTCCTGATCAGTTTGTAGACTGTATATTTTTTGTAAATATTTCCTTTAGTAATTCATATAGTATATCTTTCAATAAAATTTCATTGGAGTAAAACTGATACAACAGAATTCCTGTCATGTTGGCTTTTGGCAAGTTGTTCCTCCTGAGTAAACAAATTTAGGGTGTGTGAAAAATACAAGATAATTGATAGTACTCAACTAAAATTTCCACTCCCTGAAACCTATACACACGATATTCATAGAAATCCAAATACTTACTATATCTCTAAAAAGCTTCACTACAATGAATTTATTCAATACCTCGGACAGCCTTGGTTCTTACCAAGACTTCTGAACGTTTAAAACTTCCACATTTCATTTCCGTATCTTATTCAACCGAATAGAAGAGATTTTGTTCATGTGTTCGTATTGCTGATTAAAGACAAACATATTCTTAAAATTTCGTAAATAAAGCAAAAATAGGTATCACAGTGCAAAATACACATCATGAAAAACTGGAGCATAAGCTAGCACTTGCTTGGTAATTTCTATTGAATGATGAGTCATCTATCACAAATCACGTTAGACTTGATAAGTACAATTGTGGAGCTAGACCATTTCCAAATCAAATGGACAAAAAAATAACAGTTAGACAACAAACAACAAGTTTGGATTAGAATCCTGGCTGAATGTGGGCGTGGCAGCTGTTAAAAATGCCATTTTGTTGGTAAAATTCACCAATGATACAATTTCACTCCATTTTATGGGGACTCACATCAATGCAGTATCTATTATGATAACAATACAAAGGTGTCTGTAAAAACACAAGGGCTACCACATAACTTCAACCATTAATCCAGAGTGACTGTTACAAAAAATGTTTGTAATGGAAAGTTTAAAAATCCTTAAATTAGTGACGTACAATGTATGTCCTGCACCAAATAAATCAAAATATTGATGTCAAATCATATATCAAAATAAATGAAAATATTGATGTCAAATAAAGTGAACTTCTGTTTCTTACAACATTCCGACAATTTATCTATTAATCTTACAGCATATGGAATATCAAAATATTTTAACCAAAACTTTTTTAAAAAAGTTGAATGTCATAAATTATTTTGAGAGCTGCTGGTACTATATACCAGCAACTCTCAACATAATATAAAAAAGCCTTATCTAGCAGTCAGTTAATATCAATACGTATTTAAGAAATAACATCTCAGTTGTCCCAGGACTATGGGAGACGGGATAAGAAAAATGTTCTCACCAGGTGGCAGGTTCAGCAAAATTACCAAATCTTTAATTAGCCCCATATCAAAATTTACTCAGATAAAAAAGTCCCTGAATTAATATATTAAACATTTGAGGAAATAATTCCATACCTATGGCAGAAATGACTCTCTTACTGCATTCGACAGAAAATGGCCTCTTTGCCCAAAAAAATTTGCTTAAAATTATATAAAAAAAATTTCTTTGCCTTACTTTCTTTATTTTCAAACAGTGGTTTTTCTTCCCCAAGAGGCAATTTTCTGTCAAGTGTGAAAACACACCCCAGATGCATTAAGAAGGTTCATATATATATATATACATAATACGTCATTTAGAAGCAATGTACTAAATCTTAAATGTTTTGAACATCTTTCATTTAAATAAATTAGCCCAAGCAGAATGTGAATCTAACAGTTATAAATACCAGCATCTACAATATACCACGAAATGAACAGGAAACGATCACATGAGCATAGCCGAACGGCAGTAAACAAACATCCCTGACCGACGTTACTTAACAACAAAGCTGCATTTCTACTCTACACAGAACTCTGTACAGCAAAAACTCCATTTCTACTTCTGTATTTCAAATACAAATGAGGAAATAAAACATGGGTATACAAGTCTTAAGGAGTTCATCGATACAAGAACACAACGCTTTTGAGCAGAAGTTAACAATGGGAGTCCATGGATAACTCCCATTGGTTGTCACCATGGTAACTATCCATTACCATAGTCATTTCAACAATACACAAATAAGATGGGCTTTTTTTACAGAGAGGAAAAACTTTGTCTTTAGTACAGATATCATACTCTCATATTCCCCTCTCATATAAACATACACATGATATATAATAACATTATTCAACATTAGATGTTCAATACCATAAAAAAAAAAAACCTCACACACAGTAATATATATGATACACATCTTCTCCAAATTCATCAGCATCCCAAGAATTCATTTATAATAAATTCTTTACACAGGTCCTGCACCAAATTTGTTTTTCATCATGTCATTTCATGTCAAGTGTTCCATCCCCCCCACCCCCAAATTGCACCCCGTCGCCTTCCCACGATTCCTTTTTATGACCTCCTGACCTCGTAATTTACATATTTCTGCCATCATTTATCAGACTGCATGTATATGTCCTTGACAACAGAAGGCATGGCTGACTCGTCGATTGGCAGGATGTTCAGCATTTTCGAGTGCTCGGAACTGATGTTCCGAAGGTCAATGAGGCGTAACAGGTATTTGGCGAGAGCACACCCTCCTTTGACCCGTTTTTTGTTTTCATATTCGTCCAGAGCATCCACATAAACCTTTTGGATCTGTTCCACCAGGTCACGATTCGTTAATCCAGCCCGGTCAGCTACAAAAAATATAATCACTTGTTCAATTTATTTCAAATGTTGAAATACCAATAAATTCATACTGGTGATTACTTCTGATTTTGGTAATGATGAAAAGATGTTATATGCTGAGTAGGGGTGAAACGATACAGTACCTTCTCGATTCGATTCTCGATACTTTAGTCTCGATTCGATGATTTTCGATTCGATACAATAGCATGTACCAAATTCTTTATAATGCTTAGATTTTTTTTTTTATGTTTATTGTATTTATTGCTCTCTGCAAATAAATTCTACATAATATAAAAGCATTTAACATAAAGCAACACTCTTATCACTTATCCTAAAGCCGAACTGTCACCATACCCAGGATTTATATATTGGGGGTGCATTTTTCAACTCGATTGTGTCCATTTTGGTACAGCAAAGTTTACTCGTACGTTGATCATGCAATTTTCAATTCCATTGGCCAATCAGAAACCGTGTAATCAAAAGCAATGAATGCTATGATTCTAAAACTGTATCGAACCGAAACAGACCCGGAATAAATCGAACATCGAATCGAGACCACTACATTGCAATGCATCGTTTCACCCTAATGCTGAAGATACTGTGAAATCATTAGAATTCGTGGTGGCTTAATTTTTGTGGAATTCATGGGTACCCCTTACCCACGAATTTACATCTTCAATGAATAAAGACAAAGCAAACATTCCAGAGTTATTTTTCTTACAAATATATAAATCCACGAAATTACGTCCCCACAAACCCGTAAAAATTCAGCAATCCACGAAAATTGGCACAACGAATTTAAATGATTCTACAGTAATCAGAAATTTTCGAAATACCAATGAATACTTGGTGAGCGAAATTATCCTTTTTATTTCGTTGATCCTAGCTCCTACTCAATACATCCAATTTTAAAAATTCTATGTTTTGGTTATGATAAGGAAAATGTCATCATGTGCCGAGGAGAAGTATAAAAATATACATGTATAAGTGAGCAAAATTTCATTTCTAATCCTCCGATTCGTTGCATCTAATTTTCAAATGAAATTGAAAATAGCATAAACTTTTTCTTTGATCAATTCAAAATTCATGTCTATTCCATTCTGAATTAGATCTTGAATTTAACATACACATGTATCTGCTTTCAGTTTACAATCCTCTGATATTTTCGGTCTCTAATAACAAATTCTCTCGCTTTTCAGTCTCTCACCTGAGAATATACTGATGGCCATGAAAAGGGCATACTCTGCATTATCGGAGCTGAGTTCTGCCATGTCATGACACAGTTTGAAGACAAGCTCTGTGTATTCTTTTGGCTGACCAGTAGCTTCCATATTGGCAATGGTCAGTGGAATGCCATTGGCCAGAACAATAGATCTAGAGGCAGGGTCATACATTCGACTGGCTCTCAACGCCATCACTTCACTGGAGGCTGCCTGGAAAGAGAATAAAGCTATTTAAAAAAAAAATTGATTAATAGAATCCTTCATTAGTATGAGTGTGGGATTGGGAAATTTCACTAACGGGACACGATCTTCAATCTAGGATTATGCTTTATTGAGTCTTAGACAGTCTTACAGTGAGCAAAACGATTTGGTCCTGTTTGTTAAATTTGGAAAAACCTGGCAAGACTTACCTTGAGCAAAACGATTTGGTCCTCTTTGTTGAGTTTGGAGAAGCCTGGCAAGCTCTTGGCAAACTCCACTATGAGGTGAGTGATCAGGACCGTCATTTTCGAGAGGCTCATCAGAACATGCTCTCCCGACTCCTCACGGCTAAGGTCTATATCCTACAATAAATAGGTTCAATCATGTATGAATTTTACAGGTCCTATAGAAGTGTTTTGCCACAAGGAATACACATGTGAAATATGAAAGCCCTACCACCATCCATTCAAAAGTTATTGCCAAGATTAAAGTTTTTGCAGAAAAACAGGCAGACAGGACAGATCAAAGACTATATGTCCCTGAATCTCTGATTACAGCGGCATAAAAACTGGATACAAGGGTTGATATGTATATATCTTTTGGCTTGCTTTGGTTGTAATAAGTACAACTATAAAATTCCTAAAAGATTAAGGATTTGTTACTTTACTACGATGTTCAAAATTTGAAATATATTACTTCCTTCATGTATAACTCTACAAATTTCCCCCACTGTTTTGGACTTGATTGAGGAATCCAGGGAGTAAATTACATTCTATACTCTATATACAGGGATGCGACTGAATTCCTCAGAAATCAGAGGAAAACTGGTCAGGAAGTGAGGATAAGTCCTCACCCTACCTCGAAAAATATCACTTTAGATCAAAACCATAGTTTTTCATTTTTTTTTTTAATAATTTGAGATAATCATAGGATTTCCTTTGAAAAGAGAAAAATCACACCCCTGTATACAGTAAACTGTATTCTAGTTTTAATTTTCATAAATTTTGAGAAAGGTTTGTTTGTATCAAGTGTTGTTAAGACCCAGCCACGATCCACAAAATCTACCTGTTCTAATATCAATGTTGGATGCCACCTGCCAACCACGCAAGAAAAACAGCATCTTCATTAGGTTTACATGATCAGCTGAGCATACTATAAGAAATGGCCCATCAGAAAGACCTAAGCATACTATAAGAAATGGCCCATCAGAAAGACCTAAGCATACTATAAGAAATGGCCCATCAGAAAGACCTAAGCATACTATAAGAAATGGCCCATCAGAAAGACCCAAGCATACTATAAGAAATGGCCCATCAGAAAGACCTAAGCATACTATAAGAAATGGCCCATCAGAAAGACCTAAGCATACTATAAGAAATGGCCCATCAGAAAGACCCAAGCATACTATAAGAAAGGACCAATCAACCTTACTATTAATCTGAAATAGAGCCACCCAGTGGTTCCTGAGGTCTGTGTTGAAGACACCTATACAATATCCTTTAATCTCATTATCTACATTAAGCCAAAAAAAAATAAAAATCGATCAATAGTTTCTCCGGCCCTGCCGCATTCGTTGAAAAGTACCATGTGATTTTGATTTTTAAAAAAAAAATTTATATTTGTTTATCTATGTAAATGAGGTAACTCAATTGTTAGAGATATTTACGTAAAACTTTAGGTTTTAATAAAAAAAGTATCTTTTTGATCAAATAACTCATTTATGTGCAAGTGTTTAAAAATAATAGTATACATTTAATAGTAAGTAATGTGAAGCTATCTTTTTTTAATAAGACTGGTGCGGTGGTCTAGAGGTATAAAATTCGCTTCACATGTGGAAGGTCGGTGTTCGAATCCCGGCCACGACAAACCTAAGTCGTTAAAACAGGTAGTGGCAGTTCCATCACCAAATGCTCGGCATCAGGTGTGAATGTCATGGGTCCTCGGAGATGACTTGGATGTCCTGTGTCACAGTAGGTGTGGTACGCTAAAGAACTCTCATTGCTCAATTATGGCCGTAAGCGCCGAGCATATATTTACATTTGAACAAACTTGAATCCCCTTTTTATCACAGGAGGCTTTTATTGTACCTAGTTCATGTGACTCTGAGAAAGAGAAAACTGTGTAATGTTACACATGCAGACCACAGAAAGACTTTTCAGAAAGATGTTAATGCAGATGAGCTAAAATAGCATTCCATTTAAGGAGGAATGCTACACCAGAGAAATTGTGGAGGATATGTACAACAAAATTTTGAAATTGAAAAATTTCAAATTTACTTTAATTAGTAAAAAAAAAATGCAGTTTTAGTAGAAAGCAATCTGGAAAAAAAAAATGGAAACCCTTGATCTACAGTTCAGCAGTTGACATGGTAACCTACTGAGCTAATCAGTTAGGCAATGATTTACAAAATGAATACACTAATATTGCTGATATTTATATTTTCTTCCATGTTTTAAAGTAGCTCCATCCTCATGTGACTTATCAATATTAATGGTTAAAAGTGGAAAAACTTTATCAATTTCCACTCAGTATAGTTTAATTTAATTAATAACCAAAGAAAATGTATATGTTGCCACCTTTTTAAAGATGTCAGACATACAAAAACAGAAGCATACATCAACATCAGAAAATCACCCATTTTCGTTAAACAGAATAATAAAAATAGATAAAAACTTGTTGAAATGACAAAATTTAAATATCAACAGTTTTAAAAATCTGCTAATTCATAAATATGTATATAAGTTTAATTGTGGATATTAGGGTAACCAATGTATAATAGACATCCAGTAGAGGAAATTCCAGCATAGGATTTATTGCCCTTGACGAATTTTTTTTAATCATAAATAATTGATTATGTATGAAAAATATAAACTTTTTCAGTAATGATAGTTTACCAGATTTTTTATTATATCCAGTGAATAAAATTCCTCAGAAAGATATATTTCTATCATGCGCAAAGCTTAATTTATCAAAATTTTTGCAAAAACCTATGACATCACATGAGGATCGATCAACCTTAAAAGGAAGTCAGCCATTATGACAATGTAAAGAACCTCCTTAAGTTCACATAACCTTTCACTATCAATATTGCTGAACTACTTCTGTCAATTCCAATTCAAGAACTGAAGAATGTCGGGGTATTATACCACAAGAACAAGTCAGGGTCTGAATAGGTTTCCCAGGAAACAATTATCATATAATATACAAGGACTTGTACTCTTCTATCTCAAACCAGTTAAACACCACACAGGAACAGTTCATCAAAAACACAAAATCTTTTAATCTGTGTTTATTTTACTAATATCTGTCTGTATGTGTGTTATATGCACGACCATATTGAAAACTAGGGTTATCGCTAAATATGTAATCCTGGATAAATAAAGGCTTTATTATTATTATAGACCAAACCATGCCACACATTGTATACACTACTCCTCCTCCTCACTAAATGACCTTGGAAAGATCAGTAATTAACAGTTTCTATTGTTGATTGACAGGCCATCAATTCTACAATATTAGCCTTGAATGCAAAATAAGAGGTCTCAGGTGTAGACCCGCAGGGAAAGTGCAGCCTAATCTTAGGACATGGTTACTTTTTATTGATTATCAACATGGTAAACGATCCAGTCGGCAAATCCTCGATGTAGGATCATTTTTCTCCCCTCATCAGCGTCTAACAGGAAGTTTGGTGTCACATCATGCGATAATGTCAGGAACAGTACATACATGCTCTGAAACAAAACTTCATTTCTCTCCTCTATATCACTGATTTTTCTTGGGACTAGTTTGAATACAGGAAGAATAAATTATCAAATATGACAAATATTTTCCCTCAGGAATTGTTTTATGTTGCAATTTAAATCCCGCACATCTGTCAAAATTCTGTAAATATTGTGATAGGTCACTTGAATGCAGTCCCATCTCTCTATAGAAGTATACTAAAACACAAGATAAAAACCACTGATTGCGTGAAGTGCCATCGGCGTGAAGTAAGATTTTTTTGCTCAGTGATTTTTAAAAAAGAACATTTATTTTTCCTGTTAAGAGTTAATTACTTATTGATTTATTTAGTGCCTTTCTCAATAACACTTGAGACATTCCAGGAGAAAAATAAGAGACCAACAGGCCTTATCAGTCACCTGAGTTTATAAGTATCACAAGCCCCCAAGGGCTATGAGATCAATGATTTTCCTGCGCCGCAGTGGCCGAGAGGATAGAGCGTTCGCCCCACATGCGGAAGGCCCGGGGTTTGAATGCCGGCTGCGACAGACCTAAGCCGTTAAAACCGGTAGGGACAGTTCCATCCCCAAACGCTCGGCATCAGGAGTGAATGTCACGGGTCCTTGGAGATGACCTTCAAATCGGATGCACCGTGTCACAGTAAGTGTGGCACGCTAAAGAACCCTCACTGCTCAATGGCCATAAGCGCTGAGCATAGGCCTAAATTTGAAGCCCTTCACCGGTCTTAATGACGTCTCCATATGAGTGAAAAATTCTCGAGCGAAACGTTAAGCAAGATACAATCAATCAATCTAAGCTAAATTCTAGTATTCAACAGCTGCATAAAACAAGAGCTGTGTTTAAATGCCCCTGACAGTGCCCATACTGATGAAAAACTTTACATAACGTATGCCATATCAATGCTATATGACTACATTTTTGACAATTAAGAGTCAGGACCCTGGGGTTGTGAAATTCACAATTTTGGTACACCCCCCACTTTGCTTTCCTAAATATGGTTTAGCGTTTGAACTGTATCAATACAATCTTCCATAATCACTACTCTAAGTTTGGTCCCTCCCTGGAAACAAAACTCCTACCTCTGGGATCATAAAATTTACAATTTTGGTACAGGGTTGATCATTTTAAATTCTTATTTAGTTTTAATAGAGTATCAATAGCACAAATGAATTTGTTAAATGTTTTCCACATAAACACTATGAGTGTAGACCAAGTTTGACCCTGACCTGGAGTCAGAACCCCTACCCGGGAGTCATGAAATTTACAATTTTGGTAGAGGCCTTCCTACTCTACATGCTCTATATGACTTTGCATTTAGTTTTTCTTACAATAGCTAGAGAAGATTTTTGAGATATTGGTTGATTTGATGGCAGTGTTTGCACCACCCCTAAGGCCCTGGGGGTGTAGGTCAGTCCTACAATTTATGTCCCCATGCATCCCAAAAATGTGTCATACAAAATTTTGAAAGGATTGGAAGAACAGTTATTGAAAATAAGCTAAAGATGTTTAATTGTTAACACATTTAATCACTATGACCATTTTGGCCCCACCCTGATACCAAAACCCCCAACCCTGGGATCATGAAATTTACAATTTTGGAAAAGGACTAACTGCTCCCTCTAATTATCTACTGAATTTCAATGGCATTATAGAAGATGCTATCTAAATGTTTTACTCAAACACATATTTTTTGTTGTTGTAATTTTATGGAGACCCAGAAAGGCTAAAATCATATAGTCCTTCAACTAAATGCTTTGCATGACTCTGTGGTCTTAAGCTTACGAAGATACACTTTGAACTGTGCGGCAGACTATCACGACAATTCCAGCCTTAAGCTTCTATAATAATCTCCGCCTCAGCAATCACTACGAGATCTTTTAATTTCTATCTGTAGATCTATCACTACGAGATCTTTTAATTTCTATCTGTAGATCTATGTTTCCTCAGATCTATAGAAAGCGGATACGGTTCTAATTCACAAACCCTGCTGAATACAAAGGGAGAAAGTTAATTTAATCCCTAATTGGTTTTCCATCAAAAGAGTCCAGAGGACAGACTCCATGCTGATGCAAATTAAAAATATTGTCATCAACGCTGTCTGTTTGGTTGTCTTCACAGACATTAGTTAAAAATCAGCAATGACATTAATACATTAAAACCTTTGCTATTTCGAATTTCATTTTGCATGTATCAAACACCACATGTCATCCAACGACTCGCAGACCATCAAAATATAGTCTCTTCTGCATTTAGTGTCTAGCATCAATGATAGGACAATTATATAGTCTCTTCTGCAATTAGTGTCTAGCATCAATGATATGACAATTATATAGTCTCTTCTGCAATTAGTGTTTATAGCATCAATGATGTGACAATTATATAGTCTCGTCTGCGTTTAGTGTCTAGCATCAATGATTTGACAATTATATTGATTCATCCAATTCCCTACAACACTGACTAGTCTCATCCACTTCCCTACAACAATATTTAGTGTAACACTGACTAAAGTCTCATCCACTTCCCTACAACAATATTTAGTGTAACACTAAGTTAAGTCTCATTCACTTCACTACACCAATATTTAGTGTAACACTGACTAGTCTCATCCACTTCACTACAACAATATTTAGTGTAACACTAAGTTAAGTCTCATTCACTTCACTACAACAATATTTAGTGTAACACTGACTAGTCTCATCCACTTCCCTACAACAATATTTAGTGTAACACTGACTAAAGTCTCATCCACTTCACTACAACAATATCTAGTGTAACACCGACTAGTCTCATCCACTTCCCTACAACAATATTTAGTGTAACACTGACTAAAGTCTCATTCACTTCACTACAACAATATTTAGTGTAACACTGACTAGTCTCATCCACTTCCCTACAACAATATTTAGTGTAACACTGACTAGTCTCATCCACTTCATTACAACAATATTTTATTTTTTAGTGTAACACTGACTAGCCTCATCCACTTCACTACAACAATATCTAGTGTAACACTGACTAGTCTCATCCACTTCCCTACAACAATACATTGAGTGTAAAACTTACTATAGCCTCATCCACTTGAGACTCCTCAGGAAACTCAAATTTATCCTGCAGTTTCACCAGTTTCTCCACCAGTTTCCGTGTGTCCTCTGACACCGAGTGGATGGGTCTCGAGTCTATAATGGCATAAGGAGATAGAGTGGAAGAGAACTTGACCTCAGGCGGAGACTGAGCCTTGCTCTCAATCCCCTCCCCCGAGTTGGAATTACACTCTGAGTTTAAGGCCGGCTTTTTTTCTGAGCTGCACTCCTGAACACTCTGAGAATATCGTTGTTTAGCTTTCCGTCGTGCGTCCCTCGCTTTACACTGTTCCTCAGACAGCAGACCTAGAACAAGGAAATGAAATAATGATACACGTTATAATCTTTATGATAACCATTATTTAAAAATCTAAACAAAATGGAGAAATATGAGGTGTGAGAGATGTCCCTATAAAAAGCCTGCATTAAAACATTCATTGTTGAATTAAAAAAAAATAATAAATGTTTTTTGGTATATCATACAGAAACAAATATGCATATATAAATACCAAGGAAAACTAATGAAAAGCTTGAAAGCTTATTTCAAATGGGGGTCCTTTAATAATAATAATAAATAAAATTTGATGCCTGGCTGTTGGTGCTAGGGGGTCATTGATGTGGAAGAAGTACCTGAAGGGAACCCACGTGTTGAGCGGGGTTTCATCGGAGTTGTGTCAACAAATTCCAGTGGGACGGACGCCGCTATTTCTATGTCTCTAGTTTTGCGGTGGGGGACAAAAATCATTTATCTTTTAATCGACTAGAATGTTGAATGAGTAACACTGCATGCAAACTGTTAGCAAGATTTAACACACCTTTTACCATAAACTTTTAATGAACAGACCCATTATTTTAGTGAAATTTTCAAAAATTATTCCACTCAAATATTAAACATGAAAAACAATCAGTAACAAACCCCAAACCTTTTGATATCGAGTCTTTTCTCCAGATTGGATAGAAAGAGAAAACATGCAATGATTCTGTTTAAAACTCTGTATCACATATGCCTACATCTTTTTTTTTTTTTTTTTTTTTTTTATATAAGAGTATCTAAATACTTGATTTCAAGTGACATACAATTAAGTTCAAGGATACAATCCTACTTTTATTTTCATTGTATCTATGCAAAATATGGGTCGATGCTCTAGATATCTACATTACATTAAAACATGTGCAATCAGTACGGCTGTTCATTAAATGTGTGAAGCATGCAGTCACATTTAGTTGTTGGTTCCTCGTAGTACTAAATATACTAAGTCAACTGATTTCTAATAGTCTATAAATGCGAAATAGTTTAGTTTTTAGCAACTCGACCCCAGCCTAGTATTCATTTACATTGATCGTTCATTAAATATAGTTTTCTGTTGGGTACAATTATCTCTTCTAAAAAGATCGACTATCAATAATGAATTGTGAATTTCTGAAGCCATAGTTCCTGTTTACAGTTAGTTAGCAAGTCCTGGCTCTGGAATGCCCCGGAGACATCAACTTTATGTCACACAGTCTTGCAGACTGATTTATGTCAGTATGACAAATTCATACTGTCGCCGAATCTCTTAAAGGATCAATTTCATTTCTCAAACTTTTTACTGAAAGGATAAACAGTACCAAGAATTTAATGAGCCTATACTAAGAACCTCACAACAGAGTGTGTCTTAATGAGCCTATACTCAGAATCTCACAATAAACTGTGTCTTAATGAACCTATACTCAGAATCTCACAATAAACTGTGTCTTAATGAGCCTATATACTCAGAATCTCACAATAAACTGTGTCTTAATGAGCCTATACTCAGAATCTCACAATAAACTGTGTCTTAATGAACCTATACTCAGAATCTCACAATAAACTGTGTCTTAATGAGCCTATATACTCAGAATCTCACAATAAACTGTGTCTTAATGAGCCTATACTCAGAATCTCACAATAGAGTGTGTCTTAATGAGCCTATACTCAGAAACTCACAATAAACTGTGTCTTAATGAGCCTATATACTCAGAATCTCACAATACACTGTGTCTTAATGAGCCTATACTCAGAATCTCACAATAAACTGTGTCTTAATGAGCCTATACTCAGAATCTCACAATAAACTGTGTCTTAATGAGCCTATACTCAGAATCTCACAATAAACTGTGTCTTAATGAGCCTTAGATATACTCAGAATCTCACAATAAACTGTGTCTTAATGAGCCTATATACTCAGAATCTCACAATAAACTGTGTCTAGCTTATAATGAGGGGTATGCACAGACTGTGAAGGGTCTTTATAATTAGTATCAACAAACGTGAACATTATTCATTAAATCCAAGTAAAGAACTTCTCTAAGTGTATATATACATGTTGCTTGGTGTTTGTGCATGAATACATAGATATATATACTTTGCGGTTATCATTTTTGCAGATTTTTCCATCCGCAAAATTTAATGTAGATAACCACAAAAAATATACCTGTTATGCAAAATATAAATTTCACATTTCTGATAAACACGCACAACATGCATAATAGCTGTTTGTAAATACATGCAGGGATAATAAAAAAGAATTCGAAAGCTTCCGTGGCATGTGACTGTTTCAGGTATTATTAATGGAAAATAAAAATACCGAGCTCAGATGTCGACAGAATGCAGCATGAGAGATTGACATGTCTGCCATTTCTCGTCCTTCCATGTATTCATTTTACCTATAGTATTTTGTATACAATTAGTAGACCTAACAATTAAAGTTTGAGAACTGATGCTCAGTTCAGATTTTGTGCTTGATACAGGTTTAGCATGTAGCTGAATAATGCATCCTGGGGATGCTTTAATAATTCAGATTCGAGATTAGAATTGATCACCATCATTGACATTTCTGTAATCCAATGAAGGTATGCATGTTTTGTTCATATGTCCTTGCCAAGTCTATTTGTGACACATTTATCAATCATAAACACCGGCTTGCGATCTGAACTGTACCTACCACCTCCTTCACCGTGCAGAGGCACGTAACTACTCATGTCATAAACTTTCTGAATAAATAAGTGTCCAACATAATTGTGATAATATAACAAAACATGAATGAAAAAAAAAAAAAGCTCATGTGCCACATCGCTTACCTGGACCCAGTTACACAAAGGTTATAGTTAACTGGTAATCAAATCTTACACATGTATAGTATGAACGGAATGTTAACTGTCAGTTAAACTTCACTAACTTTTGTGCAACTGAGTCCTGGCCTGAGCACTAAGAAGTTTGGCCTGCAGGATTTCCTTGAAATAACCTTATTATAAGTCGAAACTTTTAAGTCTGAGACTTTTCTCAAATTTTTTTTAAAGGAGAAAACCAAGTAAAGAATTGTCAGTCTATGCTACGTGTCAATTTATGGACTTTTTAATATATATTATAATATTGTCCATCTAAGCACTATATTTACTACAAACATTAAAATACAAAATGATCATGATTTGTACATTGTATATACTTGGATTTACGTTGTCAAGCAAACACTCCACATTTTTTTCATTTGTTTATAGCAACGTCCACAATTTTTATTTCAGTAAATCAAATCAGTGTCAACCTGTTCTGATGATGACCACCGCTTGGTCAAAACCGGTCAACCAATGAATTTCATCCTACAATCTCACTATGTGTTGGTGATCTGTTTTTATTCTGCGAGTTTATACTTTTGGATACAGACCGTATTGAACACCATGTGATATCCACTAATGAGAATCTGCCGCAATTCTAACCTCAAGGTGTTGGTCTCCAGTTTTCACTCTGTTTGTATTTACTCAAGTTGAAACATAGTTGAAAATGTGAAAAGTTAAAATTTTCCAAACAAATACTGATTAGAATATCTTACCCGAGCCAAAAGGTTCAGGTAAGCTAAAAATAGACACACAAGTCGATAAAAAAAATCTGATCACCTCCAGTAGATTTCCTGTCACTGAGTACACATTTATGTCTTTAGGATAATAATTTCATGGCAGATAAACAGGATTTGAATCTTAATTACTTTCCTTCAACCACTGAGCAAAACAAAAAACGAGGACAGATTATGTGTTAAAGTGCAGTGGATTCAGATTAAAAGAATTGATGACTGATAGCCTCCGTGATTTTCATTATAGAATGCATTAAACACTGTCATTGTAACACTTAATGGATGAGAGTTTTAAATGGAGCATAGAAAACATTGAATATCTGGTTTGTATATAAAAGTACATGATATACATATAAAGTAATTAAATCAAGCTCTTTACTTTGAGGATACGGCACGGATTATATCACAGTGTAGAGCCTTGGCTATATATATATCAACTTGTTATCATATTAAATTAATGAGAAACCAAATAACTAGACCTGTCCCACAGAACTAATTAACCCCTGGGTTAAAATTATATATTATTCATTCTGTGAAACTATCTCCTGTTCAACTCACAATAGAGCAGTGAATTTGTCTTGTAGTAGTAATTTAAGTCATTGTAACAAATGAGAATGTTTTTTCCCCTTTACAACTAGTGATGATATTCCAGATATTCTCTATAATCCCTGGGTACAAAAATACCTATGTCCATAAGTCCGAGACTAGTAAAAATCATGTCGGACTAGTAAACTCTCCATTGCACTAATCCGCAGGGACTAGGGGAAACCTGTATACCAATCTTTAATTCATTAAGATTTTAGCAAATTTGTTGTATCTCTTAAATGCTGAAGATGGTGACAACAAAATAAAGTATGGTTGTTTTTTTCTCCTGTAGATGTCAGAAACTGAATTGTTTGCAACTGTGAAGTGATGCTATTGAATAGAACGAGTCCTGTATCAAGATAAAGATCCCTCCCTGCTCAGAGGCCATAAATGTCAAGCATAGGTTTAAATTTTGCAGCCCTTCACTGGAAATGATGACATCATAATATAAGCGAAAAATTCTTGAGAGGGACGTTAAAAAATATACAACAAAAGTTTGCAACATCAAGTCATATATCAAGATTACTACTTCTATGGGCTGTCAGATGGGGTGTTAAAGGTGTCCCGTGTCAATGATCACAACCCCCTTGGCACGCACAAAACCTTTTCCTGATTTTTTTTGAAAAAGAGTAGGCTCACCGGGGGCTGTCAGGGAAACTCAAACACTCACAACCAAACATATTTCAATTAGTTAACCGCCGTAAAATGGTTGAAATATTGCCAAAGCGGCGTAAAACTGTAATTACTCAACCAACTTACACTCCTCCTTCATTCCAACTTCTCGACATCGTTTAAGGCGACACGACTGACATTTCCGTCGCATCCACATGTCCATTTCACAGTTTCCACCATATTTACAGTTGTATGTAGCACCTCGAGTAATACTGCGACGGAAGAAACCTGAAATAACGAACTACATTGCTGAACTTCAGTTCTAATAATAAATCATGTGATCACATTAATAGTGAGCGATGCTTGCATCGCGATGAGCTCACTCCAATGGTTACAAAATTGAGTCATGTGATTTACTTTTCATTAGCTGAAAAATGATGGGGACTACCCAAAATGCTTCCGGAAAAATGTTGCTGTCACTGCGGTATATTTAATTGACATCTGAATAGAAATTCCAGACAAGCTTTGTCAAACCTTCGTACGTTTTGTTGTGGATAATTTCTTCGTTTGAAAGAGAGAAAAATCGCAGCTAATGATGACGTCACAATACACTGTTTACATCAACAGCGTTATATTTCCCACGTTAAATGATGCCTATAGTCGTGTTGCTAAGGGTCTTCGCTCGTCTCAACGGTCGCACCGTAACACATATTATCTATAATGATCTCATTGTGCTTGTTTCAACAACTGATTCGAGAATCTTATTCAGCAAAAATGACTTAACTTACAAAATACTTCAAAATTGTAAAATACAGGCAAGATGAAGATTTTTAAAAGATGTTTCCCTGTAGTGTATATTCCTATGGAAAAAAAAAAAATTTCTATGTGGTCCCGCTCTATTCTCAAACAAACTTGAATCTGCACTACCTAAGGATGCTTGCATATCATTTTGACTAATCATCATTGGCCATGTTTTTGAGAAAAAGATCTCTTTAAAAGATTTTTCCTCTATATCCGCATGCAAAACTTTTGATTCTCTATTTCGGCCCCACTTTATCCCCAGGGGTAATATTTTTCAACAAAAATTGAATACTATACACTATATCGGGAAGCTTTCATTTGAATTTAAAATTTTCAGGTCCTGTGGTTGTTGAGAAGATTTCTAAATGACTCCAGGCTATTTTTGCCCTTTTCTTTATTATATCCCCTTTGGAGGGAATATGATTATTCATTTGAACAAATTTGATCAAATTTAGCTCATAAGTAGAAGATTTTTAAATGATGCTACAAAATTTACATAAAAAGGGTGTGGTACTCTATTTGAACAAACGTACAATCCTCTTTACCCAAGCATAGTTTGGAGCAAGTTCAGCTGAAATTAGCCTTGTGGTTTTGAAGAAGTCGAAAATGTTAAAGGTTTACAGACAGGTGGCAGACAAAACCTTACTGGAGCTTTCAGCTTAGGTGAAATAAAAACAAAAACAATTAGCTCCAAACACTTGTTAATAATTCAGATTGGGGAAGTTATAAATCCCTGAGAAATATTGGAGACCCGTTCTGAGGTTTTGGAATAATTGGGCTATGTCATAGACTAGAACATGGACACATAATAAACCAGTGCTATGTCTTGTCCTTGTAAGAGTTCACGAAATCTCAAAATAATTATAAATCCTACCAGAATATAAAGTAGGAAAATAGAAAAATATTTTGATGCCTGTAATTTATTTCACACAAACAGCTAGACGTGGTGCCTGCAGTTGTCTTTATAGTCTTTCAGACTGCAGGTAATGTGTAGGTGTGCAATATAAGGAACACAGGGCACTTTTATAAATGTGAATAGATAGGGAAATTTACTCATGAACTTATAATCATTCAAATTCATTAGATATGTTTTCATGTGATGCTGAAGATTGCTTTGTCAATGTCTGTATCAAGAGAATTATTAGGCCCCCAGCTTACAGCCGTCGGTCTTTATACAGAAACAGCTTGCAATATGACAAAGAAAAAAAGTAGGCTGAGGGTGTAATTGCACATTAAGTAGTCACAAAATAAATGTATATGGGATTTTAACGAGGTTTCATGAACTTAATTCCACCTAGTATATCACTATAATAAAAGTTCCGTGTGTACAGTCCAATATTGTACTTTACAATTTGCTTTCTTTTGACCCTGAATAGCCTTCATCACTATAATGTTTGTATTTCTAAAGCTTTACATTGAGAATATGATGGTTGCACTCAGTTATTTTAAAACTGTTAGTTGTTCTGCTATATATATATATCTTCTTACTAAAATTGCATAACTTTAAGTATGCGATACTCTTTTTAAAACTTAACTTCTGTGAAAATCTTGCAAAACAATTCTTCCTCGACATTTATGCAGCAAAAAAAAAACCAAAAACCAAAAACATTGCAGTCCAGCAAGGCATGCGAGCTTGTCTACCTCCGACTTAAGCAGGTGCTTGAAATCTAGCTTTCAGCATCATCACCCTCTTTTGTACATACAGCACAACAAAGATTTAACACAACTCGTTTTCATACAGATGGAATAATCTGATAGTTGACACATACACACAGTTGTTCATCCCCCCCCCCCCCCCCCCCCCCCCCCCCCCCCAAATTATCATTAGCCTCCGACTTGCATTAAAAAACCCTCATCAAGATTCCCCGATCACTTGTCCACTTCGTCTTTCTCTGTGAACCTGCATGGCCTCTTTGTGTCGTACACTGTTTAGTATTCTTTAACATACTATATGTAATCATGTACTGCATTTTGGTACATCGTGCACATCCTTTAAGAAGAAGGCGATTCCCTTTCTCTTCTCAATACTTAAATCACTACCTATTCATTCATATACCTTTTTTTCTACTACATGCTAACAAAAGCATTATCTAAAACAAAAAAAAACACTTTTACAGAAATTGTTTGCAGACCTAGCTAGGGTTAAACATCCATTAGTTTTAAAATTATTAGAATGAAACACACCTTTACACCCCTCACAACTGAGTGCATTATAATGATAGCCTGAGGCCCGGTCTCCACAAATTCGACACAATTCCTCCTCGATGCTCTTCCCGGGAACTCCGACCCCCTTCTTCTTTTTGTCGTTGATGGTACTGCTGACCATGCGGTCCGAGTGTCCATACTGATAGTCCCCCTCCCCAGGGATATATGGTCCGGAGGGGCTGAGGACCATGTTCTCTAGGGAGGTTTGAGTGTCCGGATGAGGATCGTCATGGAGTACTACAACAATACAAATAATAGCAATATAGCGTAGAATGACACAATACAAATAATAGCAATATAGCGTAGAATGACACAATACAAATAATAGCAATATAGCGAAGAATGACACAATACAAATAATAGCAATATAGCGTAGAATGACACAACAAATAATAGCAATATAGCGTAGAATGACACAATACAAATAATAGCAATATAGCATAGAATGACACAATATAAATAATAGCAATATAGCATAGAATGACACAATATAAATAATAGCAATATAGCATAGAATCACACAAGACAGGGGGTACTACAATACATTAAATTTACATCAATGGTTACATACACGGCATTAGAGACATCATTCTGTGAATCGTGTACACAACATTACGGATGTCTGTGTGTATGTGTATATACACATCATTATTAAGTTCTGTGTATCGTGTACATGATGACATTACGGACATCTGTGTGTATATACACATCATTAAGAAGATCTGTGCATTACGTAGAGTACCCACATGATGTCATTAAAATATAAGGGAGGGGGTCAATTGATTTATAGTTCATTGACCCCCCCTCTCCACATTTTGTAGAATGTACAGCTATATGAAATGTCCCTTTTAAATTTCAATCCATTTTCATAGTTTCTGATAAAAGCGTCAGAAGTTAGAAATTCAGAATACTACACAAAATGAAGTACTGCTTAATTGTACTTGGTCTATCAATCATATTAGCTTTATGTCTGTATATCACAGAGCAATAAGAAGATTTGATCATTGTTGCTCACCTACAGCTGACAATTACCTAGAAGTGTAAATGTAACAATCACGGTAACCATGGTTACTAGAACAAGGCGGCTTATGGATGCGTACCAAATAAATATACCGTGATCCCAACTAGCAAGTAATCCACCTCCTGGAGTCCAAGTGGGACATGGTGAAAAGAATGCCTTTCAGATGGATTTCTCGGGGGCAAAAGGTCATGGTCAAGGCAAGAATTACCTTATACCACTTTCGTTAACGATGTCTCACATTTTCGTAATAAAACTTCACCCACTGACAATAAATGAACTTTTAATTTGACACCAGACAGTCATGCATGTTATTTTTTTTCTAATTCCATAGCAAGAAGAGATTGTTTTATGTGATAATTAATTTATACATTCTATAATGACCCATTAGTTTAGTTTAAATCCATTAGTTTTGCTTATTAATAAGAAGAATCTATTCATCATATGAAGAAAAAAAAGCACACGGCAAGTTAATACGCCTTAGATAATTAAAATGCTCCCTCGTTAATACGTGACAGTTTTAATGACAAAAATCTTCATTCAAATTTGCAAGAATAAATTTATAAAACAATTCTGTTACGTCACTACACAGTACAAGAATTATACTGCATGTAATTTAAAATTCTAATTGATTGGATTAAAAAAAGACCTAATTTCCCTAGATAGTCATAAATTGTATAATCTGAGGCAAGTTAATAAACAGTTCATCCTTGCTTTTCAGGGGTTGACAAAACACAGTATCTAGTTAACATTTATGGAAAATAAGTTCAAAATAATTGCATGACAAAGCACCATGTCGCTCGATCCCTGAACACGTGTTTTGGGTACAATGAATATTATGACACGAATTGAAGCCAATTCTGTTGTCTTATTAATAAATATGTTATTCATTCACTTCATAAACTAGACGTAAGCAAATCCTCAATCAAACAAAATATATTACAGTTACATTATTATTCTGCTGTATATTCATGTAGCTATAAATTAAACTGTTCTTCATTCATGTAGCTAATTAACTGTTGTATAGCTAATTAACTGTTGTACATTCATGTATATGTAACTAACTAAACTGTTGTTTAATCATGTAGCTAATTAAACTGCTGTATATTCATGTCTAGGTGACTCAAAAATAACTCGAACTTCAAGGGACCTTACAACTTCTAGAGATCGAGAGTTTGAGAGATCGAAATTCGGAAATTGAAGGTCCAACCATATGGTAAAACCAGACATAGACAATAACTGTGAGATATACTGAGTAGTGATGAGAACCGGACACAGACAATAACTTGAGTTCTATATAATGAGTAGTGATGAGAACCGGACACAGACAATAACTGTGAGTTATAATGAGTAGTAGTGATGAGAACAGGACACAGACAATAACTGTGAGATGTACTGAGGAGTGATGAGAACCAGACACAGACAATAACTGTGAGATATATATACTGAGGAGTGATGAGAACCGGACACAGACAATAACTGTGAGATATATATACTGAGGAGTGATGAGAACCGGACACAGACAATAACTGTGAGATATATATACTGAGGAGTGATGAGAACCGGACACAGACAATAACTGTGAGATATATATACTGAGGAGTGATGAGAACCGGACACAGACAATAACTGTGAGATATATATACTGAGGAGTGATGAGAACCGGACACAGACAATAACTGTGAGTTATACTGAGTAGTAGTGATGAGAACCGGACACAGACAATAACTGAGATATACTGAGTAGTGTTGAGAACCGGACACAGACAATAACTGTGAGATATACCGAGTAGTGTTGAGAACCGGACACAGACAATAACTGTGAGTTCTATATAATGAGTAGTGATGAGAACCGGACACAGACAATAACTGTGAGATATATATACAGAGGAGTGATGAGAACCGGACACAAGACAATAACTGTGAGATATATATACAGAGGAGTGATGAGAACCGGACACATACAATAACTGTGAGATCTATATAATGAGTAGTAATAAGAACCGGACACAGACAATAACTGAGTTATACTAAGTAGTAGTGATGAGAACCGGACACAGACAATAACTGAGATATATATACAGAGGAGTGATGAGAACCGGACACATACAATAACTGAGATATATATACAGAGGAGTGATGAGAACCGGACACAGACAATAACTGTGAGATCTATATAATGAGGAGTGATGAGAACCGGACACAGACAATAACTGTGAGATCTATATAATGAGGAGTGATGAGAACCAGACACAGACAATAACTGTGAGATATATATACAGAGGAGGATGAGAACCGGACACAAGACAATAACTGTGAGGTATATATACAGAGGAGTGATGTGATGAGAACCAGACATAGACAATAACTGTGAGATATATATACAGAGGAGTGATGAGAACCGGACACATACAATAACTGTGAGATCTATATAATGAGTAGTGATAAGAACCGGACACAGACAATAACTGAGTTATACTGAAGATTAGTAATGAGCTTTGCAGTCTCTAAATGTTCTGAAAGGCAAGAGATACAATTACAGAATAGTTGTCCATACAATGATGATTTTGGTAAGAACACATACAACAATCTAAGTGTTGGTGGGTGATGAGTTTACAATACACATACAACAATCTAAATGTTAGTGGGTGATGAGTTTACTATACACATACAACAATCTAAATGTTAGTGGGTGATGAGTTTACTATACACACATACAATAATCTAAGTGTTGGTGGGTGATGAGTTTACTATACACATACAATAATCTAAATGTTAGTGGGTGATGAGTTTACAATACACATACAATAATCTAAATGTTGGTGGGTGATGAGTTTACTATACACATACAATAATCTAAGTGTTGGTGGGAGCATCCTATGAACAAGATCAGTTATAGACATCTCTTCTTACAGATCAATGGTTATCAGGGATACCTGCTGGGAGAACACATTTCAATACTCTCAGAAATGTTCATTTGCAATGCAAATAACATTTCATCCATTTGTACATTATATCCATCCAAATCTTTATCAAATTTAAAAAGAGCAAGCAAAATAAGCATCTTCATAAATCCTCTTTCTGTATGATACTCTAAATCAGTTTCACAAGCTCCAGTTTTCTATTTCTGTACCTTTTTAACTATATACCCAGGAATCTAAACCAGTAGTTCTAACCACTAAAACACATTTCAGCTTAAATGTTTGTAGTTGTGCAGTCTCAGTCTAATTTGCATGATATAGGAGTGTCTTTATCTAACTGTTTAGCACTGGAGCTGAATAATTTTTTCAAAACTGTGGCAATTTTAAGTCATAAATTAATCAGGAATACATGCTCGTAGGTATGCCATGCTCTCTATACTGTTGGTCATTTTTGAGTGCAGTCGCTTTATAATGCTTAATGATATATACCCTGACAATACAATAGCCACTGTGTTTCTGTGAAGACTACGCACTCTGATGTCCAGAATTGTGTTTTGTTTTAGTTCTCTCTCTCTCTTTCTCTGTATGTTGTCTCATTAATTTGATACCTATAATATAAACTCAAGATTCAAAACAACCCTATCTGTTAGAATCAATTGTAACCATGGTAATGAAAAGAATCCCCATCACTTAGATTTGCAATCTATGTCGTCACCATGTGATATGTTGAAAACCATGTTGACCTGTGTGATTCTTGGTCCTATTCATAACAATCATGCAGAATAGAATATTACTGATATTAAAACTCGAAACATTTCAATGAAACAAAATTACTCCCTAACAACCCATCATCTTAGTAATGTAATGCCACTAGCTGTTTTTTCAAACTTGAAAGACTTTAATTAATAACAGCTATTGTGGGCAAGCACCAGGCATCAGAAGAAAAATCACAGGATTGAAGGTTATGACCTTAACACTGAAGGTCCACGATCATTGTAGGCATTTGCACAATAAAGACCCCCCCCCCCCCCACCCCCCCCAGGCACCATGTGCAGGCCAAAATTTGTGACACTTCCCCTAAAGCTTAAGTAACAATTAAGTCTCGATATGAAAGAGCAATTCTAAAATGGAACACACAAAGATTGTTTCATTAGCCAATTTGACTTTATTCTCTATTGCATTAAAATTTTCTTTAGGACAACAAGGTACTGAGTGTCACAGAACTGCAGTCATGATGGTCGATGACTATGAGAGTTTTCTCGTCTTCTTTCCATTCTTTTGTTTTTGACTCTTATTTACAAAAACATGAGGTAAATTCAACTATTTGTTTGAACAAAACTTTTTGCCTTTATGTATTTGTAGTTGGTTTAAAAGCTGGAACGCCTATTGCACAACAATCAACAATTAATTTAAATTGTATCATCAATGTCTTATGTTGTCACAGATATTGGAATGGAGTCGTTGCGGTGGAAATTAAAGAGACCATGTATGCAAAGTGGCCAAGGGATGTCAATATATCTGTGTGACCATTAGGGATACCCACATCTGTGTGACCATTAGGGATAGCCATATATCTGTGTGACCATTAGGAATACCCACATCTGTGTGACCAATAGGGATAGCCACATATCTGTGTGACCATTAGGAATAGCCACATATCTGTGTGACCATTAGGAATAGCCACATCTGTGTGACCATTAGGGATACCCACATCTGTGTGACCATTAGGGATAGCCATATATCTGTGTGACCATTAGGAATACCCACATCTGTGTGACCAATAGGGATAGCCACATATCTGTGTGACCATTAGGGATAGCCACATATCTGTGTGACCATTAGGAATAGCCACATCTGTGTGACCATTAGGGATAGCCACATGTGTGACCATTATGGGAACTACACATCTGAGTGACCATTAGGGATAGTCACATATCTGTGTGACCAATAAGGATAGCCACATCTGTGTGACCATTAGGGATAGTCACATATCTGTGTGACCATTAGTGATAGCCACATGTGTGACCATTAGGGGAACTACACATCTGAGTGACCATTAGGGATAGTCACATATCTGTGTGACCAAAAAGGATAGCCACATCTGTGTGACCATTAGGGATAGCCACATATCTGTGTGACCACTAGGGAAACTACATATCTTAGTGACCATTAAGGATAGCCACATCTGTGTGGCCATTAGGGATAGCCATATCTGAGTGACCACTAGGGAAACCTACATATCTGAGTGACCATTAGGGATATCCACATATCTGAGTGACCATTAGGGATAGCCACATCTGTGTGACCATTAGGGATAGCCATATCTGAGTGACCATTAGGGAAACCTACATATCTGTGTGACCACTAGGGATTATATATAGCCATCTGAGTGACCATTATGGATATCCACATATCTGAGTGACCATTATGGATATCCACATATTTGAGTGACCATTAGGGAAACCTACATATCTGAGTGACCATTAGGGAAACCTACATATCTGTGTGACTATTAGGGATACCCACATAATCTGAGTGACCATTTGGGAAACAACATATAGGATATATTAAATAGATCTATAAACTTGTAAAATCTCTGATGTTCAAAAGTTGAGATATATTATTCCTTTCTGTATAACTATTATAGGTACCAAATTTTCACCTACTTTATAGACAAATGAGAATTGAATGACAAAATTAAAATATTATTATGGTAATTTAAAATGTATTCATTTTACTTCTATAAACATAGAAACGCCAGAGTCCATTTTCATCATTTCTGTAAAATGTTAGTTTGTAGCAATTATGAGAAAGGTTTTAAAATGTAATAGTAGAAAATGTAACAGTAGAAAATGTAATAGTAGAAAATGTAATAGTAGCTAGTATAGTTAAAAGGTAATATCAGAAAAGCTAGTTAAGTTAAAAAGCGTCATGGATGAATATTGTGGGCCATTAGACACCAACTTCCAATTTTAAATCTATAATGTTTTGATTTCACAATTTACAGAATTTAGGATCTTTAAGGACTTATACATCTGTTGAACTTCAGCATATACATATATTACACAGGTCTGAAACTAATTGACTTAATATTGTTAATTATAGACCCTGTATGTGTGTCCATGCAATGCCTCTAAATATTTCATTGACCATTTTCCCAAATCAATCAAGACCTACGTAATTATATATCAAAAACCATTTTCTCGCAGGTTCATAGAATACAAAAGATATATGCACACATTACAATACAAGAATTAAGATTTATAACTATGACTCCTCAAACCTTTTGTAACAGATATAAGGTGTATTGTAGAACAATAGGAATTCCTCCTCAAATCTTTCGTAACAGATATAAGAGGTGTATTGTAGAACAATATGAGTTCCTCCTCAAACCTTTCGTAACAGATATGAGGTGTATTGTAGAATAATAGGAATTCTTCCTCAAAACTTTCGTAACAGATATGAGGTGTATATGTAAAACAATATGAATTCCTCCTGAAAACTTTCGTAACAGATATGAGGTGTGTATATGTAAAACAATATGAATTCCTCCTCAAAACTTTTGTACAGAAGGAGGCATCTGTCGGAGTTACCTTTGGAAGGATTTCTCTCCAGGTCTGAGTCAGATTCCGCATTGAACCATACCATTCCTTAGCAGAGAAAATTCTGGCTAATCATTATGCAGTATCAGTTCTTGCACACATTACATCCCACAAATTGTTATCTGATTCACAACTGTTAGTGGTTGTGTAAAGAATCCCATCAAGTTCACATTCCATAGTAACACAATATCCAATTTTTCATAAGCAAGTCAGCAGAAAGCAAAAACGGTGAATTAATTTAATAAATAAAAACAAAATTCCTCTGACATCTAATCCTCACAGATAGATGGTGAACATGGAATGGTTGACGAAATCAATGAAATATCCCACGACAGAGAGAAAACCATTACTTTAATTAAGCAGGAGTAAATCCAACTGTCACTTCAACTTAGTGACCCCAACCTGCACATGCAGTCAGTCAGAAGGCTCTGTATAAACAATCAACACTGAACATGTACAATATGCCCCATTAAAGACTGCCTCTATGAATGGTAGCAGTTACACTCCAATGACTTTCAGCCTTTCACATAAATCATTACGATATGTTGTTTTATAATCTTCATGGCTGTTTTAAAAGTTTATAGGAAGGACAACATGCAGCACCTAAATCCCCTCTCTGACCTAGATTTCCTTTCACCCTTGTCACTGATCTGCCATATATTGATCTGTCAGAAAACAATTGATCACTGGACACAACAAATGACAATCCACTCCATATCAAAACAGGCTCACGTAAAACGTACTGTACTGAACGTGTAAAGGAGAGATGTGTGGGTATGATGAATCAATTCCTGGTTCACTAACTGACCGAGCAGCGGTAGGTGACCGCTAGTTATAACATGTCTCTATATTGAACAGATATGCATGTTTAACACATTGCACTTTATGTGGCCTGCTTCTCTGGTGTGAAGGCCAGGTCAATGTAGGATATAAATAGATCTGTAGGAGGAAGCATGGGGCACAAGATGGGGTTCCCCTTGGGGAGGGCAGAGTAACAAATGGGTGTTAGAGGGGTGGATGTATGGGTAAACACTAGAAATTATCATAATGCATGTAGAGTCACTCAAAAAAGATTATAATTTTATAGCAAATAGGAATGACACAAATGCTAATTATATAAACTAGGTTTAAAGAAGGTCCATTAGACACATACAATTCTATACCTGTACCAGAATAATTTTTAAAGCTCAAAATTGAATCTATTATACACACATTTAAACAAAATGTGTGTATTGCAACCCCATGCATTATTGGTTTGAGTTAAATCTGTAAGCGCTAGTGCTAGCACTTGAAGTGCAGGGGAAGGATAGGACAATCTGCTTACATTTATATACAGAAGTTAAGATTTCATATTACATTTTGCAAAGGACTCTGGGGGTGACAAAATAGACATTTCACTCCTTTGAAATTTAAAGTTTATAAACTTTATTATTTTATACATAAGTTAATTAACTAATAATGACTATGAAACATTTAAAAAGTCATCAAATAAAAAAATTAATGACCCCAATGCATGCTTAATTTCTAGTTATTTCAAGAATGAATTTGAATATATAATGGCTTAATTTGCATGTTATTGGTTTAAAACATTATCTGGTGCAGATTGCACTTAAAATTGCTGTCAAATTAAATTCCCTCCTTATAAAGGCTATAATTCATGGCTTTTAATCATACTTTTAAGATGACTTTTTAAATCAAAAACACTATTCATGAATGATGTACATCATAATGACGTATGTAGCAAGTTAATTGAAAAATAAAAATATTTCCCTCAGCCAATCAAATTGCATCTTACAAACAAAATAAATTAATCATCCTTGATAAGAATTCACTATACATATACATAATATTTACATTTCCATTGTGTTTGTCTTTGATATCTTTACAAATTGTAATGATAAGCCATTTCCTCAATATGAATGAACATTGTGAACGAATCTCGATTGATAACATAAATATAGTACGTCTATTTTATCATGGCCGGGAATTCCAACAAGAGTGAAAGTAGAATGTATATAAATAGTAACACACTTCTTGAAGTATACCAGCAAGAAGCGTCGCAGTTCATATTCTTGTGGATTTTCAAAATTAAATTTATTTCCGAAATATATCGTCAGTTTGGACCAAATGCATAAACTGGGACTCGGATGAAATATAAGTCTTCTGTCCTATACCTGACCCCCCTCCCCCCAATTTTAGCTTCATAGAAAGTATTTTATAAGCAGCAATAACACATTTTTCACTTAAATTGATCAGCAAATCTCAATTCTGTTCTCAAGCACCTATACATGTATCCGCGTCGAATGAATTTCAATCCAACACAGTACAGAAGAGGACAGATTCATACTGATTTCAACAATTGTAAATCCGAACCCAAATGATATATATTTGCCTATATTCCTGGTGGCCGATAACAATTAGAAATGTACATATATTAAGTATTTAATGCTGATTGGATTAGATCACATTTGATCAATTATGCACCATCTGATGAAATACATAAAGAAGTCTTCGTGACCTTGACATTGACCTGCAACTCAGTGAAAATGTTTACCAATGACTATAACTTTAAAGGGACTGGTTCACGTTTTTCGAAAGAACTATTTTTCATTTTTGATGTTAAAAATTAAAAATATAACTCATTTAAAGTTGACAACCAAAATTTGGACCATCTGAATGCAAGGATACAAGCAATATTTTAGCTTTGATTCTGTGTTATGCAAACAAAAACTCGAGTCTTTTTATGTAAACAAACAAAATAATGAAACGTTAATTTTGTAATTTAAAGCATCTTCATTTTGTACAATTACATATTTTAACTTTTAAATGACACATTTTACCTAAAGTATACTTGAAATGGGATATATATAATAAACTTGGATCAATATCCAATTACTTTAAAACTTCGAAAACAATAACACACCTCAATCTTTGTTTTCAAAACAAATAATAAACTCTTTATAATGAGTTTCTGTCATGAATAACATTAATTTTATTGTGAAACCTTCTAAACATATTAGACTGTAGATTTTGATAATTTAAAGTTAAAACAGAATTTGGAGGAAAATCGTGAATCAGTCCCTTTAATAAGCTATATGTTAGAGAGATAAGATTTTGATATTCAAAAGTGTGTCCAGGTGCTTAATCAATCTCACGCTTTTCCCAATGGTACAATTGTAAGATGAACATAAGTGAAGAATCGAAACCTACAGGAGGGTGCATAATAACTCGGAACAAATTTCTGCGATTTAGTACCAGCAGACTTTTTTATTTTGCATATTCACTTTTGAATCATATATGCATGACACAATATATATGGATTTCATTCATAAAAAAATGTAAAAAAATTTTTTTTATTAAATTTGCTGTGATGGGTTATTGAATGACAATGGTGTACTTTAGAATTTAATTATCTGCATATCATTTTCCAGTACATGTATATGAAAAATTACAAAGATGTTCGAAGTTTAGTCGTTTTCTTTTTGTGTCATCAGCTATCAATCACTTAAAGCCACCTGCTCAATAACTATCAACAGCCCCCAGGACAATTAACCACCTTGACACAAATAACTTGTTTATTAATTATTTAAAACAGTACCATTCAGCCTTGAAAATTGGATGTGTTTTTTTTTTGTTTTTCTTTTTTACGAAAAGAAAGTATGTACTTCACTATTAACGGCTGTAAAGTTTGCAGGCGTATGTCAGACAGTTTACATTAAAAAGACAACAATTTGCCAATTAAGTTAATCAACATTGAACACGTTTTGTAACGAGACAATGGCTATATGTCAAAAATAAATGAATGAATTCTAACGGCATCTAATAATTTAACAGATAAATGTAACCTTAATACTTAATTATTCAATTTTTTTTTTTTAACAAATCAGGTTAATAAGCGTGGAATCATGACCCTGCAGATTATTTCAAAGCAAAAACACAACAGTATAATACACAGAATTACAGCCTTGATCCCTCCTCCCACTAATTCCTAGCTGCAATGTCCCACTAATTCCTAGCTGCAATGTCCCACTAATTCCTAGCTGCAATGTCCCACCTGTATGCATGCACCCCCTCCCAATAATGTCAATTTAGATCTGGGCCTCAACTGGCAGTAGCAAAATCAATTTCGTTCTAATCATGTAGGAAGCTAATAAAATTTTGACAGGAGTTATTCCTCTTTGAATGCAGTATGGATAGAGAATTCTAAAGCAGCAATACCTATAAAATCTACTGGCTTCATAGTCTATACAGTTGCTCTACTTCAGCAAGGAAACTTCCCCAAATATTACACAGTAATTAAGTTCAAACAATTTCATAGAAAACAAAAATCTAACTTTATTTTAGCAAATTCTTATCTTTTTTTTTTAAGGACTAACACCAGACAGAATGACATTTGTTTTATATTACTCATTACTTCCTAATATGTTGTATGCATGTTATTCCTGCCATTTATTCAAGAACTGCTGATGTAAAACCTGCTCACAAATACGAGAAAGGGTTTCTAAAAATCACACTAGTATTTCTCGTGCCTGAATGAAATAGCCCGTATGTGTACACTTTTGTAGACAAATCAATTTCAGCTTGACGTTTCTTACAATAGCTCAAAAGCTACATGTCTCAAACACCTGAACATGTTTTACTTCATCAAAGATCCAAGGGGGGGGGGGGGGGGAGGGGGAGAGAGAGAGAGAGAGAGAGAGAATTGAATTGTATTTCGTTTTCAGTATGTCTTTTTAAATTGCCACCTTGCAACTTAAATCTTGAACTACACATTTAACTGAAGGGTTAAGCAACATGACTAAGGTCAAGGTCAAGGTCAAACTTCCCACATTATGGAATGATAGTCTATGAAATAAATGTGTATTTCCCAGTAAAGTTTTCCCCTTAACAAATGGTTTATTCATATTTTAAAATTTACATGCTTTTATCCATGAATAGTCCATTTGTATTGAAGCAGTATTCAGTTAATGCCAAAACATTGGTATAGATTAATTGTATATGTAATTGAAATTATTTTTTGGAATTTTCTTAGTTCATTGATTTTTATAAAAATCAAATCCTATGATGTGACTAGATGAGACTTGGGTTCATTATTATGAGTCAGAGAATTAAGCTCAGAGTCGTCAGTGGGTAGGGCCTGGGTCCCCGAGGCCAAAGAAGTTCAAGACGCAACCATCTGCTGGCAAGGTGATGGGCACAGTATTTTGGGATGCAAAAGGAGTTATTATGTAGGACTTTTTACCCAAGAGAAGTACAATAACTAGAGTGTACTATACAAAATCGCTAGACCAGCTGAGAACCTCCATCCGTGAAAAACACCGGGTTAACTCTCTAAAGGTGTTTTGCTGTAACAGGACAACGCTAGAATCCATACATGCAAAGTTGCAATGGATGCCGTAGAAACGGGTATGAATTAATTCCACATCCTGCCTATTCATCTGACCTAGCTCCTAGCAACTTCTTCCTATTCCCAAACTTGAAAAAGGATATCCATGGACGTCATTTCCAGTCTGACGAAGAAGTAATGACGGCAGTTGAGGAGTAGGTCAATGGAAAGGACCCTGACATTTTCAGTTCTGGGCTGATGGCACTTGAACACCATTGGTCTAAGTGCTCACACTAGAGGGCAAATACCTCAAAAAAGAAGAGGTGGATCTCAACCGGAAATAAGTTAGGCTGGTTACTTATTGACTCGCCCTCAAATTTTGAGAACTCTGTAGATCGTATATTCATATCTCCTACGCTGCTATCGAAGCTCTTGTGTAGGTCTACCCGTAATTAATGAGGGGGTTGATATATATCACACTGTCATGTCTACCGGTAATTAATGAGGGGGTTGAAATATATCACACTGTCATGTCTACCTGTAATTAATGAGGGGGTTGATATATATCACACTGTCATGTCTACCTGTAATTAATGAGGGGGTTGATATATATCACACTGTCATGTCTACCTGTAATTAGTGAGGGGGTTGATATATATCACACTGTCATGTCTACCTGTAATTAGTGAGGGGGTTGATATATATCACACTGTCATGTCTACCCGTAATTAATGAGGGGGTTGATATATATCACACTGTCATGTCTACCTGTAATTAATGAGGGGGTTGATATATATCACACTGTCATGTCTACCTGTAATTAATGAGGGGGTTGATATATATCACACTGTCATGTCTACCCGTAATTAATGAGGGGGTTGATATATATCACACTGTCATGTCTACCCGTAATTAATGAGGGGGTTGATATATATCACACTGTCATGTCTACCCGTAATTAATGAGGGGGTTGATATATATCACACTGTCATGTCTACCTGTAATTAATGAGGGGGTTGATATATATCACACTGTCATGTCTACCTGTAATTAATGAGGGGGTTGATATATATCACACTGTCATGTCTACCTGTAATTAATGAGGGGGTTGATATATATCACACTGTCATGTCTACCTGTAATTAATGAGGGGGTTGATATATATCACACTGTCATGTCTACCTGTAATTAATGAGGGGGTTGATATATATCACACTGTCATGTCTACCTGTAATTAATGAGGGGGTTGATATATATCACACTGTCATGTCTACCTGTAATTAATGAGGGGGTTGATATATATCACACTGTCATGTCTACCTGTAATTAATGAGGGGGTTGATATATATCACACTGTCATGTCTACCTGTAATTAATGAGGGGGTTGATATATATCACACTGTCATGTCTACCTGTAATTAATGAGGGGGTTGATATATATCACACTGTCATGTCTACCCGTAATTAATGAGGGGGTTGATATATATCACACTGTCATGTCTACCTGTAATTAATGAGGGGGTTGATATATATCACACTGTCATGTCTACTCGTAATTAATGAGGGGGTTGATATATATCACACTGTCATGTCTACCGTTAATTAATGAGGGGGTTGATTTCCTATTTCTCTGTTAGTGTTAATTACAAATAATTGTTTTTAGACAAGGAAATGTTGATGAACTCCAGATGAAGGAGCTTTCAGTTTTACTGTCCTCGGTTTGCTCGGCAAACCACTGCCTACTTTCCAGACTACTTAGAATGAAATTGTGATAATTTTTCACCCTCTCTGGACAGACATATAGCTCTTTTTCTGCCTTAAAATCGACAGCTTTATGTTCTCCTTCAAATATACTGTCTTTCCTCGATTCCTAAAAATAGCTTCTTTAACAAAACGAATAAAGCTTTTGGAAAGTATCGTACTTTTTCATTAGATTTAATATACGATCCCGATAGTTTCCAAAGCTACACGATAAACGATTTTCACGATAAACGGAAAACCTGATACACGCAAAACCCGATACACGATAGACCTGATAAATGCAAAACACGATAGAAAACGGAAAACCTGATACACGATAGGATAGGATACACGCACGATACGATAGGATACACGCACGATAGGAATGTCAAGAATAACGTTGCGGGTACTGTATAAAACACAACATAATATAAGCAACTATTGACTTACTCTTCCCCATGATGGGCGAGTATCGGGCCGGATCTATAAATAGATCAGGATACTGCCCATGCATGTTATAGGGGTGAACAGGATGTTGGTACGCCACGATTGCAGACATAGGGATCTCCGCTTCATTTTATCCTTGACACAAGAAAGAGTGGGTCAAGGTCAAATGCCTTTCACTTTTATCCTTCCCCAACGATGTCATAAGAAATCTGCAAAATAAATAAATACATAAATAAATAAAATAAAACTACATTTAATGTACATGTATTTTTATAGTAAAATATGGGAAAAGTCTCAAATTTAGAGGTTAATTAAGTTGAATGCTTTCTAAAAAAAAATTTTGTTTTCTGGTTTATATAGATACTTCACAAACCTACAGAAAACAATATGCTGGCCAGTTCATAAATAGTAATTTTCAAACAATAAAATATTTCAAATTGGTATAAAAATCTCTGCCTGCATGTACTGCAAAATATCTATTTACACCCAAGTTACTCCCCTTTCATAATTTGACATCATCAAAGATGCTCGGAGTCATGCAGATGAAAAGAGTGCACCAGTTTATCAATGAAAACAGTGCAGCTTTGAATTGCACTATGAAGTTGAGTCACTAGATCTGTATTTATTTTTAAAAGAACTGAAGTTAGGTAAAATTGGACACTCAAGTTGATGACACTAACAGGTGAATGGCATTTTCCCATTTTTAATTTTTTTTTTATACATATCAATACCTTACAATAACACCTATTACATTAACTATCTCGTAGGGATCTGGGTTAGAATAGGTTCTCAGTACCCTTTGCTTGTCATAAGAGGCAACTAAATGGGGTCGTCCTTCAGATGAGACCGCAAAAACCGAGGTCCCGTGTCACAAATAAAGATCCTTCCCTGCTCAAAGGCTGTAAGCGTCAAGCACACATACATGTACAGTAAAAGATCTAAATTTTGCAGCCCTTCACCGGCAATGGTGATCAATATGTCTCAATCCATATGAGTAAAAGATTCTCGAGAGGGATGTTAAACAATATAAAATACAATATTACATTAACTATCATGTTACATGTCAGACTAAAATGTCACCAAGGTTTTTCTGGAAATGAGTGGTCCATTAATCATGCGTTCATCCATTTTGCTAATTATAAATAGCAACGATAAATATTCAAATGAAGTCATTAAAAAATTTAAGGACTGCGTTAACAGTTTGCTATAGTACATACTATATGACAAAGCCTTTTGAGAAAAAAAATTGCAGAAAATATCATTCTTACAGAATGAGGATTCATTATTTTTGTCTGTTGATGACTGCATTGGTAGCAATCAAACATAAAGATATTCAGCTAAAGTAATATATATATATCATGGTATTTGTAAATTATATTACAATCTGTTAAGTACCCAGAAAAAAGAGAGAAAAGATTGTTCTCAATTCTTTCAAGTTTTTATAAAAAATTCATATCAAAATGTGTTTCGCTACTAAAATACTGGTATGTTGGATCCACAACTTCAACAAATATTTCTATCAATGCTTAGAATTCTGCTGTTAATTCAATTTAAAAAAATTACTTTACTTCGATGAAGTTGATCTTAAAATCAAAGAAAAAGAATTTAGGAATGCATAGAAATGTCACAATTCTGCACTGCAACTAATTTTAAATTGTATTTAATACAACAACTGCATCTAACTGAGCTCAGAGGTTTGGAATTTATCCTGCTTGAAACATTGAAGAAAGGAAACTGTAATTGCATTAACATATAAAAACACTTCCCAAAGCCTTCCTATAATTACAAGAGTTATCATTTCACAGTTTTTGTCAATCATTATATAATCTTCAACTACTAAATCCCTGAACTCTAAAATAACCCTTTAAGACATCCATATTAATTCATAAATCAATTTATATAATAAAAAAAAAATATAAATTTAATTTGAACTGTTCTGGAAATTTTTGTCTATACTGTTCATTGCCATGCACTTACCATTCATATCAATTTAAGAGCCAAACTATAAAAGAAAAACAGTAATATTTCTTCAAAGGTGTAACCTTGTTTGTTTCCCATGAAAGGTAACTATAATTGACACTATAAAATATATCCATGCAATAATGATCAGAGAACAATGCAGGTTACTTAAAACATAAATCGAGAAACCATTGAAACCTTTTCCTAATCACATGTACAGTTACACGCACAGATCTATAATTCACAATAAGTCTTCAAAATTACCTGAATATTTTATCAGTTGCCTGCCAAGTCTATACCCTCTGTGAGAAGATCGGTATAATGAGGAACTTGTAGAATTTTTCTTCATTATATATAGTCAACTGAAGGTGTGAATGAAACACTTGTGTTGATTACTACAGGTCTCCTTATTAGTGAATTGGCATTTAATACCATCATTTCTCAGTTTGTTATGATGCAAGGAAAGCAAATGAGATTTGTCTAGAATTTAATTTCACTTGTTCGTGCAATTTGATTGGCTGCATGAGCACACTGAAAAAGGTAGTTTATATTGCATGATGGGGGACACGCCCCCTTGATGATCCAATACACGCCCCCTTGATGATCCAAGACGGCACTTACACTTTTTCAATAAGTAAAATTTTCTGTTAAGTTGTTTGGCCTTGAAATTGAAAATCAACGGAATTAAACAAGCACAATAAAATACCCTTTTTTTGAAAGACAAAATTTTTTCATCACTTAAAATCGGAGATATTTTTTTCTTTTAACAAAAAACACTAGCAGTAAAAATTCAAAACAAACTATGATATAACAATATCATAAGCAAAATAATGGTACATATATATATATATATCAAGTATATGCAAATTTTGCTGTTTCATTATAAAATATATTTTCACTTGGACAAGATTGCTTGATCCACCAATCAAAGCATAAAATGTATCATATCTTACAAAATGTACTACAAATGTATGTTTTACAAAATGTACTACATGCATGATATCGTGTCACGTCCATTAAAAAAAAATTGACATGGGGTTGCTATCTGTGAATTGCTTACACATTTTACTGAGTCGGATTGAATGAATATCGGCGACAATGCTGCATTTTATAATGTCCATATTTTGCCGATTATAATGCACACTCTTTTGTGGAGAATTTTTTGATGTGAGTATTATATATCACAATAGGCTTTTTGACATAGCCCAGTTCATAGATACTATACAATTTTTCATATTGTTTATCTATTTAAGTATGGTTCCATGTAAAAATCAGGCAGAGGGTGATAAGTCGACCGTCAGGGATTGAGCCGATACTTATATATATAGTAACATTGTTTATAGGAAATCATTCGGTGATAATATTTTTTTCATATGACGCACCTTCACAGAGCTGTGTTACTAAAAATAGAATACCCATGTTTTGACCAAAATTGACTCATAAAAATGCTATATATTCTTAAAGGTTTTGTTACATGAAAAGATCATACATTTTCAAATGGCTTATATAAAATGAAGAAGAAGGCTACTGTTTACGAATTTTTGTTGTCACAGTGAGTATTTGTTGTGTGTTACCATGGTAACCGTTGCTGTAATTAACGAAAGGATTTTCTAATGGAAAAACATTCCAACTGTAAGACCATTTTTCTCGAAACAGCAAACACTTTCAAAAAAGTTTTATAATTAGACGGATAAAGTAGATGCTATTGAATAATTTTTAATCAATATTTTTTTTGAAAGTTTTTATTGTACTCGGAAAAAAATATATGAAGATTGTGAAAAATGGCGGGAAAATAATATATTTTCATGTTTTTAAGTTTTCTTCTACTTACAAACTATTCAACAAGTACACTTTTCTGTCATGTTCTAGTAATTACCATATTTATTAATATCTAAAATGATCTTCTTTATGTGTCTACATACCATAATGATATGTCTATAGATGTAAATGCGAGAAACGATGCATAGCATTTTGGGTCGGGATCGAAAGTCCGTTTATTATTAACCCATTTCTTTCAGATTTCCTCAGGTTATTGTAAACAACTTATTAGACCAGCCTTTATAGGATATTTTGCACTGAATGGCGAGTTTAACTTGCAAGTATTTTTGGCTGGATAGTTTGGAGTGGGTGGGTAATTAACAGATTAAAGAAAAAATGCTTGGTTGGCAATTGTTTTTCATTTTGAAATGCGCCTATCAACAACTCTTTTGAGGCTGGTCAACGACGAACGTTGTAGGTTGCTCGAATCTCGAATGACAAGAAATTGGCATTATAGTCCCGAGTATAAAGAGAATGAATGTCCATGCTCTCTTAAAACGTTTATCTTCAGAAAAACAAAACTGAAAATACATTCAACATGTTCAAGAGAATCCTTTATGATAAAACAAAGATATAATTTATCAACTTTTGTGTTTTATCCTAAATGATTCACTGAAAATATCTTTTATTTGAAAAATCATTTTGAATTCATTTTTGCTCTATGTAATATGAAATTTAAAACATTTATTACAAAGCATCTGGACATTAAAAACCTTTGGCTAACAATTCTAGAAACATGATATGGCTCAAATTTTAAAATAAACTTTTTAGCACTTGATTTCCTTTTGAATCCTTCGTAAGAGTGGAACAAAAACTTTTAGTGAAATGTACGTTTTTACAGTCGTATAATATATATGGTTGTTCAGGAAAAAATGAAAATGAGAACAGAAACTGCAGACATTTGTGTCATTAATATTGTAAAATTTGGACAGTTTATATTGACTTTATATAATTTTATGAAAATACATGTAATGTAGAGGTGGGATTGTTTTAAAATTCAATAATGTAGTTTAAAAAATGTAAGTTGACTCATTTATCATGTCTATGGCACTATCTTTTACCAAGTATGATTACAGGTTGCTTTCAGATGACAAAACAACTGTGTTTTACATAATCCATGTAGATATTAGTGTCTGTAAAGTGAATTGAAAATGAATTCTTAATTATTTCATCAATACATTCCATTATCTATAAGACTTTTTAACAGTTGCAACTTGTAAGTTTAGATCCTTTATAAACTGTATACTGATAAATGTACACGGAAGAGTTCTTTGAAGCTTAAAAAGTCTATTTCAAAATCATACTTTTTTAAAAGTGTAACCCCAAACAAGGCATAAACATGATAAAGGAACAAATGAGCACAGAAATATATGTTACGAACATATTTACAAAGCAGAGGCAGATCCAGAAAAAAATATAAGGGTGGGAATGGAGGGGTTGTGACTCATATCTGTACATTCTCCATCCAGAAAGGGGTGGGTGAAGACCCCAAAAATTGCATATTAAAATAGACCATTTGAGCTATTCTATGATGCATCACATTATGCATGTATTTTTGCATGTCAACACTACTTCATTACACAGTTCAACCCATTGGTGTTTAATTTTTTCATAAGTTGTCTCCCTTTCGAATTTAGGTACATTAGGAATTTCAGTTGAAATAATTTGAATAAACACCATATATAAGAATGCTTTCATGTTTATTTGACACTTTGTCGTTTATTTCTTCAAAAAGTTTTGATATTTTGTTTGGATTCAATTTTTTAGACTGTCTTGATGTTCAACATTGAATTTATGGACTCCTTTGCTTTCCTTTTGTAATATTGTCTTGTACTTTCACTTGGTTTGATTGATTTTCCTCCTGTCACCACTTTTAGGTATGTCCGTGGGTTTTGCAGAGACCTACAATACAATAAGATAGACACTGATTTTCAGGACACAAGAATTTACTTATTTTTCTCTCCTCAATATATAATATATATTTCTTTAGTTTTTGAGAATGTTTGAACATTCTATATCATAAAACTTTCAATTAAAGTACACACCTCAGAGCCTAGTAATCATAGTACACATTGATATTTAAATTATACATGTAGTTAGAAAGAATAAAAATACTAAAACAGCATATAAAACTTTTGAAAACAAGAAATGCTTAAAGAAACTTGTATATGACATTGAGAAGGTGTTCCAAATATTCTAAATCAGTGACAAGTAGGTTCAGATACTAGTCAGGGCAACAGCTGTATCAGGTTTTGAGTCTGGTTTCTGAGTGACCAATATTTTCCTATAATGGGGGGGGGGTGTTTGACTCTAACCTCATTATCAGACGGGGTCATATAGTGCTTGTATATCAGGATTATTTATATAATACTGCTCTACCAAGTTTGAGGTTTATAAAACATTTACACTGTAGATTCATTGGTACGTATGTGTTTACAGTTATGTATTTACCACAGAGGTTTCCAATGCATGTAGTGATGGTAATGACACTCCATGATGCTGGTATGAAAACTTTAAAGAAATATACATTAGCTAAATAACTTGATCTTTGTTATATTTATATATTATTTATATATCCTTATTAGAAATATACATTCAAGAACCCATGCATTGACCAGTCCCCATGACCGTATCAAATTGAGGCAGACTTTAAATAGTAATATAATACAAAAATGTCAAGAAGACTCAACTTAGACTTATTGATTGATATGAAGATTTATAATTAACATTATGAATTGTTTGACAATAAAATGGAATTCTTTAAAAACTACAGACCCTAAATATTTTCTTTGATATGTCTAATAGTATGCATATATTTTTAAAATATGAATTCTGATTTGTCAAGAGTTGGATGGTGACCACTAAAACAAATGATTTTGTGCATATGGAATATTTAAAAGATTGTTTGTGTTTATATAGAATACCTTGAAGGAAAGAAAATGATGTGTATGTAAAATTAATTGAAGAAAAAAATCCCATCTTATCTGAGATTTGAACCCGGTACCTTCAGCATGCTATTCCAGTTACCTAACCACAACGCTATCTGTGATTGGAAAAAATATGGATTATATTATATACTAAGCATTTGCATCTCACAAAGTCATATCATGTCTTGCATTTTTATATGCAAATTCGACTGAAATCTACATGTAGTACATAATCCACAATCTTTAGAGATTATACCTACTCCTACTGATCCTCAGTTAGGCATAATCTACATTTCTATCCGAGACAGGAAGCGTTTGTGTGGAGGATACGTAGATGTCTGCTATTATTGCAGACCACTACAAATGAAACATGCCGTCGATTAGGCCTAAAACATATCATAGCGTAACTGTTGAAAGTATGAGACTTTTTGAAACAAGGGAGTGGGTGTCATCTGTACACAGTCGTCTCATACAATGCTACATTGTATAAGACATGCAACAATCGTTATGATTTTTATGCTAGTAATAGTAAATATTGTGAATTTTGACTTATTAAATATGTAAATCACACCATTTGAAATTACCAGAATGCGCCGACTTGGTGACATGTCATATAAGATATGTTGCATGTTGCTCGGTCTTCGTTGTCGGCTGCTTCACACACGGTCTATCCTCAGTGACCCCATATGCATCAATGTATTTCTGACACTCTCCGAAGGTAAATATATTCGTTTCCTGTAGATAAGGCTTGAGGGTAGATCACACTCTGTCGGAATATTGTCCTACACGGCATTCACTTTTGGATCCGCCATATTCCGCGCACTTAGCGTGTTGACAACGTAGCGCCCCTAGCGATCATCGAGGTTAAATTCAAGAACGATAACCGAAATTGCACTAAAATCGAAACATTCAGAGAGGTTTTAAAATGTTATATTGAAACTTTCAAAAAAAATATTTATTTCAGAGCATGCCTTTTTTATTTGTTTAATGTTATATAATGATATATTTTCATACCCGCTTTGCTGTTTTTAGATTTCAAAGGGATTACAAGTAGTGTTTTGTATAGATTTGCACTAAGCGTGAATTCTCCATGTTCATAATTATCTGTCCATAATTTTGGAACAAGGCAAAATAAATCAAAACTACTTTGTATATTTGCTAAACATATTACGGTGAGTTAGTATGCTAAGTTTGGGTTCATTTCGTGAACATGGACTTATCACGAAAATGCGATTTTGCCTGATTTATACGTAGAACCATACTTAAAAGTGAAAAATCCATCTCAAGAAAAATACAGTAAAATATCAGTATCTCGAATATGGTTTGTCTCGAATACCCCGCTTGAGTCGAAGTCGACCGCCGGTCCCGGCCGTTTTCCCTATATAAATGATTTGAAAAACTTCTGATATCTCGAACACGGTAATCTCGAATATTCCGCTTATGTCTAAGTATTTTCAAGGTCCCATGACCTAATTTCACCTGGCTTATCTCGAAGTGCAGTCAATTTTCCGGTCTGCTTACCATACCTGGCGTCATTAAAACACACGTCTCCGCCCGCGGCTACATCAATTATAATTAATGACCGCTAATCCACGCTCGCCTTTTCCGAGTAGTCACGGGTGGCCATAATTGTTTCAACATGCAGCTCAGGTGATTAGTGAAGCCTTCCTACATTATGGATTAAGCCCACCGCCAATTATGAACCGACACGCCCGATTCCAGGGATGGTGTTTTGATTGATACACGCTATATCGATCATTAACATGTGGGTTAGATAAACGCACAAAATTGCCGAAGTGAGCTTGAAGTTAATGCTCATAATAACGATAATGCATTTAATAATACACGCCTCATCATTAAAACTAGAACATAGAAAACACGAAAATCTTCAAAGTGAACAGAAATTAAACACTTTGGATCACAACAACATATAAATAGAGACCCGTGAAATTTTCGTCATTCGACAACATGTCTCAAGACAGTAAAGACAAGCTGCTAATCCCTGGCATTGAAAGAGAGTTAAAATCGCATACCATAGAAACTAATGCCTCGTTCACACGAAGAATTTAATTCGCATTAAACGTAAGTTAATGCGAATTAAATCTGAACCGCGTTCACACGGAGATTTTAATGCGCATTAGTTTACTTCGAATTAAAATTGACGTCGCGATTTAATGAGAATTAAATTTACTTCGCATTAGCTCCGTGTGAACGCTAAGCGAAGCTAATTCGAATTAAATGTAGACGCATGCGTAATGGCCAATTTGGGTCACATGCATCATACCCATGGTCAGCTATATATATTAATGTTAGTTTTGTACGAAAAACTAAGCAAAATGATAATAATCACTAAAAACATGTACAAACAGCATGTCATTAGATAACGTCAGACGTAAATCTGTGCTCTGCATAGGCATACTGAGTAATACATGTGGAAGGAATTGTTTTTAAATACGACAACAATGTTTTAAAATAGTGATAATATGATTTTCTTTTTTAAAACATATGCCGCTCATTGTTAATTTTTATACCATATGACGTCACAGTAGACTTATAATACGTATTAGTAATTAAAAATTACGTCATAACAGTAGTCAGCGGAATGGTGAAAAAGATGTTCCGGAGTTTTAAAATTGGGCCCATGAAGAAACAATAGATTGTCTAGATTGAATGCTGGTTGTCGGAGGAAATAACAAGTAATTTCTTGGGAACATATAAATAAACACGACAAAAAACTCCTTATGTATAGATCAGAATTATGTATGTAGGCCTAAATTGTAAACATGTAGTATACTATATGTAGGTCTATATAGCGTTTTGAACAAAGAATTCTGTATAGATCTACACAATATTCATTAAAATATCTATAAAAATAATTTTCAATAACATAGTCTATTCTTTATTTTATTTCGCGCACCCTTTAATGGAGATGCATACGAATTTAATGCGCATTAGTTTACTTCGCATTAAGTATTACCGCCGTGTGAACGCTATTTAATTCGAATTAATTTAATGCGCATTATTTTACTTCGCATCAAATTTGATGCGAAGTAAAATTTAATGCGCATCCGTGTGAACGAGGCATAAGATTCAAGCTATTGCAGATGTAGAGAAAGGAATTGACAGTAAGGCTGCCATCGCTAAAAAATACAAAATCCCTCCAAACACATTATCAACATGGATAAAAAATGCTGAATAAAATAGCATGCGTATTAGCTGTACTTAATAAGATATTGTATTTAATAAACATAAAAAGTTCTTTTTAAAAATCCGTCTTTTTTGTTTTTTACGTGATAGGTTCTTTCACTACAACGAAATAGCTACATCCTAGTCGGGCCTAGACATCAGTAAAGTAAGCATACAAATTGTACGATCATCTTAATTTTGAAACACATTGTGAATGTGATGTTTATAGATATGGAGAAAAAAACACCGAAATATTTGCCTTTGAAATCCCACAATATCAATCAACTTGCATTATAAGAAACGGCAACGGGATTGTTGTTTATAATGCAAATCCCATACTATGCATCATATATCCCCCTTCAAAAAAAAAATTCAAGATTGATTTTGGATATCTCGAACCCCCGGATATCTCGAAGTTTTTTCGAAGTCCCTTGAACTTCGAGATAGAGATATTTTACTGTACTAAAAAAACGTAAAATTGTAAGAAATGTGACACTTACAATATGTAAATGATTAAACTAATTGAGGAAGGCTACTGACAAACAAGTTGATGTTACACGAGTTTCAACAGTCTAATTTAAAGTCAGCACTTTGCAAATTCTATGGTCGTTATAACAATCTAGTTTGCCAATACGACCTATCATTGGGTCAAGTGCTGTCTGACGTGTTCCATACCGACTGTTAAGCACACTGATTTTGACTACGGATAACTCCGTTTACCTGATCAGCATATAGGGCTCACGACGGATGTGGCCGATCGACAGGGGATGCTTTCTCTCCCTAGGCACCTGATCCCACCTCTGGTATATCCAGAGGTCCGTGTTTGCCCAACTGTATTTTGTATTGCTTATAGGAGTTATGAGATTGATCAATGTTCGTTATCTTTACATTCAATAAAAGGAAGGAAGCTCATTTTGACCTGTTACAATCACAATATAATCAAACTTAGTGCAGTTTTAATTAACACTGTGATGGATTTCTAGCAAATATGAACATCCCCATTAAATTGTGGTTCTTACTGTACAAACAGATATACACACGTTTTTTTTAACTTCGATATCTCGAACACTGATATGTCGAATACCACAGATGTCTCGAAGTGACTCGACGGTCCCTGCCAGTTTTACTATATACATGATTTAAAGAAACCCCGATATCTCCAAAGCGGAAATCTCGAATACCTGGCTTATCTCAAAGTACATTTACTGTCCAAGTGCTAAAAACATGTGCGTTATCTCGAAGTCCAAGAAGTTTCTCGGTCCATTGAATTCACACATGAAGTACAAAATCATCCCATTATGCTAATTTTACGCGGTCTGTTGAATGTTTGTTAGGTGTGGCACGGGCTTCATGGGACCATCACCAATAATCACGCCTTACTAGCCCATGCAAGTTGTTGATTTGGGAGCTTTTCTTAATTATGCAGACTGGGTGTTTGGAGCTGATAATGAAATGCACACCTACATGTATACGTCAGATGACACGATACTGTGTTCGAAATTGGTTCTAAACTTGGTATACACCACGGGTCTATGTCAAAACAAGATGACATACACCTCATTGAATTGGCATAGACCACAACATTGAAAAAAAATAACACAAATTTAAAACATTATTTACTTCAAATGTATACTTAGAATGCATTTTTTCTTTCCATTTCCATAACAATGTCCTACTTTCCTCATAATGTTTATCAGACGTCAACTTTTGGGATAACTCTTTTGCTTTAAATCTAGAAAATCGGCAGACAATTTGGTCTATCCCATTTAAAATTGGCATAGACCGGTGTCATTTGACATAGACTCGGTCTATGGTTAATTTCGAACACTGTTTTTAAACAAGCTGCTTGGGGACGAGTACTGAATTTTTAAATTGTCGTTATACACGTTTACACATGTCATGCTATTACAAGTCAAAGTAAACACTGAGCACATCAAAGTTATATGGAAATCAAGGAATTAAACAATTTAAAAAAAGATTTTATTATTTTCATTAAGTATTAATATTAGTACCAAAATTCGAAATCTATGTTAGTACACATCGATCATGTTTGATAAGCAATCTACATGTAACGAAGGACCCGGTATTCAACCCGGGGGATAGTTGGATTATCTGGCAGAGGTGTACAAAGGAAACTTTCATACAATTGAAACAAAGTTCTAAGCTATAACAGAAGTCGAAAAAGGCACAGAATCGAATAAAGCGATATTTCCAGTTTCCATCTTTGTCATTATTACAGCGATTGGTTTATAATTTACAAAGCTTAATAAAATTAACACAAATCCGGGTATCAGAAATGCTGAATGTAATAACTGATTATCGCTATGATCATAAGTTACAGAAATTTGTAAAATACAAGTGTTGCAGTAACAAATAACAAAATACGTATATACAATATACATGCAAAGGCAAACATATTAAAAAGAATAATCCTTAACTTCGCACTAGACCTTTACTGCTTAAGTTGTGTTTATTTGCCCGTCAAATAGAAATGCAAGCAGCAACATAAAATATTACACAGTATTCATGTCAAACACATTAACTTCGATTTCTCGAACCCTCGGATATCTCGAAGTTTTTCTTCGGTCCTAACAAATTGATATCGAATTTTACCTGTATGTAGAAATATGAACATCCCCATTAAATTGTGGTTATAATTGTACAAACACACATATAGAAATATATACAGTCAAACCTGTATTAAGAGACCGTCCAATGGAGAATGGAAAAAAGGTCACATATGACAGGTGGTCTCTTAATACATGTTGCCTATTTTCCACAGTTAATTGATAAAATTTCCCAAATAATTTGTACAATGGAAAAAATGACTACATGTATTTGGAATTTATCATTAAGAATATCAAGTACGCGGTTGTAATAGTTGTAAAGTAAAATTAATAATACACTGTAGTTAAAAATCTAGAATACAATGCGTTGTATCATAATTTATTATTCATCAAAAATTACATTTAATCTGTTTAAGAATGATAAACATGCATTTCATATTACAGTTACAGTCGAGATCTAAATCTCATTTACATGTATGAACTGCATGTAAATTTTCTAAAACTTTTAAACGCTTTGTTGTAAAGAATATTTATGTATAGCCTACTTGTACAGTGTAACTAAAAAATGCAATGCTTGTGGTAAGAAAGCTAATGATGAAGTGTTGTGTCTCTGCATAATCATGCTATTCGATCCGCGGACTTTACAATAGCATTTATTCCGTAAATGTGACTTTTAAAAACGGAATAAATAGCATGATTAGTTAACATGAGTAAAATATATTTAAGTATTAGTAACTATTTAGTCTGTGTGCCGACCATCTATAATTATATATCTTTATACACATAACCATGATAACGATATTGTTAAGTACGCGAATCGAATAACATGATTATGCCTGTGTCTCCTTTTGTACAATGCATGCTGGAAATATGTTATTCAATTTGAGAAACATTATATAAATCACAATATCCATTGTACTTGCACAGCAAATCTTTTAAGCTTTGAACTAATGCAGACAATTTTCTTGAACCCGGACATGTCAAATACTCGGGACAGGTCGAAGTGAGCCGCTAGTTCCGGTCATTATTCTGGAAACCTCGAGTATCTCATGCAGGATAACTGCGAATACTCCGTTTAAAATTTCAGTCCTAAGCAAAATATTTACCTGATTTATATCGCAATTGGGCAAATCTTTCACTCTGTTGAACATAATGGTATTTTCATTTCCGATCTAGCCTACCCGGCACTTCTTAAAGTTTGTCAAAATTCACACTTTCAAATACACCGGCCTTGATTCCCTGATCCTTGATTTTGTTAAATAAACAACAACTTGGGTACACATGACCCTGTATGTTGACAGATTGGGCATAAGGCCAAGTAAAATTAATTAGTAGATTACAATTCCCGCCCACCCCTCGAAAATCGCCCCGCCCCGATTTTTTTTTATTTTTCAAAATTACGATTTCCGGATATTTTTATGTCCGGTCCGGTATCGTAAACGTACTTTGTTTCACTTTGCCTTTTAGAAACCCAAATACACATGTAATTATGATTTATAAAGCCTTTTCTCAATGAGAGAAGGCATTTTCGAGGTCAAGAATACCATGGCGAAAAATAAAAAATAAAATCCTCCCACCCGCCCCAGTTTTTTGTGTTTGAATGATAATCTAGTAATTAATTTTACTTGGCCTAATAATTAATTCAGAGGGCCTACTAAACAAGATCACCGCCAAATTATGCGTTTTAAAACGAAAGTGTTAGGGGCGATAATTACCAGAATAGTCTTGCGTTGAAACAAAAGTGTTAGGGGCGATAATTGCCAGAATAGTCGGCTCAACTAAAATCAAAAGTAGTAATCGCGTTGTAATCGAAAAATGTATAGTCGTTAAATAGAGGTAAAATTTCGTGAAAATACATGAAACGGTTGTAAAAATCATGGTCGTTGGTCGCGTCAGACAGGTGGTCGTTTAACACAATATATAGAGTAACGTCTTGGGGGGAACCTTTTATGGTCACATACGACAGTGAGTTTTAGTTTTTAGTATGTTGAGAAATTTCAACTTTGTCTTTCAAGCAAATCTATCCATCAACATACAGAAATAAGTTCAATGAGGAATTCTGTCAACAGAGAAACACATTCAACGAGGAAACAGCTAGGAACACATTCAATGAGGAAACAGAGGAACACATTCAATGAGGAAAAAGAGGAACACATTCAATGAGAAAACAGAGGGACACATTCAGTGAGAAAACAGAGGGACACATTCGATGAGGAAACAGAGGAACACATTCAATGAGGAAACAGAGGAACACATTCAGTGAGGAAACAGAGGAACACATTCAATGAGGAAAAAGAGGAACACATTCAGTGAGGAAACAGAGGAACACATTCAATGAGAAAACAGAGGAACACATTCAATGAGAAAACAGAGGAACACATTCAGTGAGGAAACAGAGGAACACATTCAATGAGGAAACAGAGGAACACATTCAATGAGAAAACAGAGGAACACATTCAGTGAGGAAACAGAGGAACACATTCAGTGAGGAAACAGAGGAACACTGTGATTCAATGAGAAAACAGAGGGACACATTCAATGAGAAAACAGAGGAACACATTCAATGAGAAAACAGAGGAACACATTCAATGAGGAAACAGAGGGACACATTCAATGAGGAAACAGAGGAACACATTCAATGAGAAAACAGAGGAACACATTCAGTGAGGAAACAGCTAGGAACACATTCAATGAGGAAAAAGAGGAACACATTCAATGAGAAAACAGAGGAACACATTCAATGAGAAAACAGAGGAACACATTCAATGAGAAAACAGAGGAACACATTCAATGAGGAAACAGAGGGACACATTCAATGAGGAAACAGAGGAACACATTCAATGAGAAAACAGAGGGACACATTCGATGAGGAAACAGCTAGGAACACATTCAATGAGAAAACAGAGGAACACATTCAGTGAGGAAACAGAGGAACACATTCAATGAGAAAACAGAGGAACACATTCAATGAGAAAACAGAGGAACACATTCAGTGAGGAAACAGAGGAACACATTCAATGAGGAAACAGAGGAACACATTCAATGAGAAAACAGAGGAACACATTCAGTGAGGAAACAGAGGAACACATTCAATGAGAAAACAGAGGAACACATTCAATGAGGAAAAAGAGGAACACATTCAATGAGAAAACAGAGGAACACATTCAGTGAGGAAACAGAGGAACACATTCAATGAGGAAACAGAGGAACACATTCAATGAGAAAACAGAGGGACACATTCAGTGAGGAAACAGAGGAACACATTCAGTGAGGAAACAGAGGAACACATTCAATGAGGAAAAAGAGGAACACATTCAGTGAGGAAACAGAGGAACACATTCAGTGAGGAAACAGAGGAACACATTCAATGAGGAAAAAGAGGAACACATTCAGTGAGGAAACAGAGGAACACTGTGATTCAATGAGGAAACAGAGGAACACATTCAATGAGAAAACAGAGGGACACATTCAGTGAGGAAACAGAGGAACACATTCAGTGAGGAAACAGAGGAACACATTCAATGAGGAAAAAGAGGAACACATTCAGTGAGGAAACAGAGGAACACATTCAGTGAGGAAACAGAGGAACACATTCAATGAGGAAAAAGAGGAACACATTCAGTGAGGAAACAGAGGAACACTGTGATTCAATGAGAAAACAGAGGAACACATTCAATGAGGAAACAGAGAAACACATTCAACGAGGAAACAGCTAGGAACACATTCAATGAGAAAACAGAGGAACACATTCAGTGAGGAAACAGAGGAACACATTCAATGAGAAAACAGAGGAACACATTCAATGAGAAAACAGAGGAACACATTCAGTGAGGAAACAGAGGAACACATTCAATGAGGAAACAGAGGAACACATTCAATGAGAAAACAGAGGAACACATTCAGTGAGGAAACAGAGGAACACATTCAATGAGAAAACAGAGGAACACATTCAATGAGGAAAAAGAGGAACACATTCAATGAGAAAACAGAGGAACACATTCAGTGAGAAAACAGAGGGACACATTCAGTGAGGAAACAGAGGAACACATTCAATGAGAAAACAGAGGAACACATTCAATGAGGAAAAAGAGGAACACATTCAATGAGAAAACAGAGGAACACATTCAGTGAGGAAACAGAGGAACACATTCAATGAGGAAACAGAGGGACACATTCAATGAGAAAACAGAAGAACACATTCAATGAGGAAACAGAGGGACACATTCAGTGAGAAAACAGAAGAACACATTCAATGAGAAAACAGAGGAACACATTCAATGAGGAAAAAGAGGAACACATTCAATGAGGAAACAGAGGAACACATTCAATGAGGAAAAAGAGGAACACATTCAGTGAGGAAACAGAGGAACACATTCAATGAGGAAACAGAGGAACACATTCAATGAGAAAACAGAGGAACACATTCAGTGAGGAAACAGAGGAACACATTCAATGAGGAAACAGAGGGACACATTCAATGAGAAAACAGAAGAACACATTCAATGAGGAAACAGAGGGACACATTCAGTGAGGAAACAGAGGGACACATTCAATGAGAAAACAGAGGAACACATTCAATGAGGAAAAAGAGGAACACATTCAATGAGGAAACAGAGGAACACATTCAATGAGGAAAAAGAGGAACACATTCAGTGAGGAAACAGAGGAACACATTCAATGAGGAAACAGAGGAACACTGTGATTCAATGAGAAAACAGAGGAACACATTCAATGAGGAAAAAGAGGAACACATTCAGTGAGAAAACAGAGGAACACATTCAATGAGGAAAAAGAGGAACACATTCAATGAGAAAACAGAGGAACACATTCAATGAGAAAACAGAGGAACACATTCAATGAGGAAACAGAGGAACACATTCAGTGAGAAAATAGAGGAACACATTCAGTGAGAAAACAGAGGGACACATTCGATGAGGAAACAGAGGAACACATTCGATGAGGAAACAGAGGAACACATTCAATGAGGAAACAGAGGGACACATTCGATGAGGAAACAGAGGGACACATTCGATGAGGAAACAGAGGAACACATTCGATGAGGAAACAGAGGGACACATTCGATGAGGAAACAGAGGAACACATTCGATGAGGAAACAGAGGAACACATTCGATGAGGAAACAGGAACACATTCAATGAGGAAACAGAGGAACACATTCAACGAGGAAACAGAGGGACACATTCAATGAGGAAACAGAGGGACACACTCAATGAGGAATAGTTAAATATTTGATATAATATATATAATATTCATGCAGTTACAGCATTACTTTTACCCCACAAGTAAGGCTGGACGTAGAAACATGTATACTTAACCTCCAGCATAAATAACCACTTCTACAGTAGTTTCTAGATGCCATTTTCAGTGTGGTACAAACTCTCGTGATGTCTGTGGTTAGACATTATTTTTGGTGTGGTGCAGACATTATTTTCGGTGTGGTGCAAACTCTCGCAATGTCTGTGGTCTTTTATAGTCTCGGACTGACCTCAAGTTCAACTATAAATCCTTATTTCAAATCTAAATGGGAGTTTGCTCAAACAGAGGTGTTAATTGCAAATTATGTAAATTATTTAAATGCCTAAAATGTAAATGTGAAGTAGAATGTTTTCCAAGGAGATACATTTTTTGTAAATACATGTTTAAAAGTAGTGAATAACCTAACAGTATCATGAGGTATATAGCAATCAAGTGATCATTCTAATAGTATTATAAATACTGTAACAAACTATTGAAATTGACCTTGTGACCTCACTATAACTAACTAATGATACTGACCTTGTGGCCTCACAATAACTTCCTCAATGACACACAAGTCTGAAGGTTAATGGAAAGCACTAACAGACAGATGAACAAATAGAACTTTCACCAGCTGATTGGGGTGAGAACAAGCAATCTCAGCATAATGGTTAAGCTTCCTTCAAATGCATCGACCAACAAGCATCTCAGTAAACCAAGACTTTAAAACATATATATCCATTTGAAATAAATGTGTGTTTGCATGCAGAGACAAACTAGAAAAATTAACACTGTGACCTTTAGCGCTAGCTCAGGACTTTCCACGATTCTGTGATCTTCTGTGTTCAAAATCATACATATCATCGAACACTATTTTCAACTGCAGTTTCACTCCTAAACGTCTACACCGAGAAAGATCAAATCATTTGTTCTATAAAAATTTTAACTTTATACATAAATCCATACAGACATGCAAATTTTCTATTTGTCAGTATCTGATCAGTGCGAGAGAGGAATTTCAGAACATGCGTGACCCAGCCATGAACTTTACAGAATATACGTACTCACCAAGCATGAAGGCAATATAAATTTACTGAGTTTTTAAATAGTGGAGGATTGCAAACAAACAGAATCCAATGCCATTATAGCTTTATTTATGTTTCACAACATGCGGAACAGCCGATATCTTCTTGTACTTTTAGATCAAATGATGTACTTATTACAAATATATGGTTTCTATGGTTACCAAATATACCACTTAGGTTAAAATTGAAGTGCTGTAAATATAATGACTTCTTCTTGTACATGTACTTTTATATCATTAACCTGTACTAACTACATATGGTTTCAAAGCTTACAAAAAATATATTACTTGGGTAAATCAAAGTGCTGTAAATTATATTAAAATGTTTAGAACTCACATGTGCTAAATATTGCATATTCTTTGAAAAACTATTGACCTACCCATTTAGTGGGTTATTTTTTTTTTTTTTTAAACATCATTGGTGTCCAATATTGACCATAGCATGATTGAAATTGATACATTCAATCTGAACAGAAAATTTCAATCATATTTCACATTGGAAGAGAGTAATTCATACTCTACACATTAACAATGATCAAAAGCAATGCTCAATCTTGACAGGTAGTAATTGGTTTAGATGGTTAACACACTGAATTTTCATTCAAAAACAATTGATTCATTTCAAATTTCTTAGAAAAATATTATCCTGCATCTTTAAGGTCAAAGTTTGAGAGTTTTAACCCTGATCGTTAAGACTGCAAGATCACCACAGTTTCCAATAAGTGCAAATTTCAGCTAAAACACACTCAGGGTGGACTATTTTGTGTCACAATGAGATATATTTTCAATTTAATGCAAAGTATACTCAAAGTTATACTGTTTTGGAAAGCTGAAAGTGTCCATGTGTTACAGTGATGTTATTCTTGAAACTGTATTCATTAAAACAAAAAAAGAAATCTGCTTCCATATTTTCCACCCTGACTGTGTTTTAGCCAATTGCAAATGATCTAAAATTTAGAAAAGATACTACAAGTATCATATTTTTATTTTCTTAAAATCTAAAAATTGTCCTAATGCTCTTGATAGCTTTCCACCAATTTTCTCTTTACACCTTGTAATTTTCTCCATTGTTTAACAAAGTTTTAAAAAGGACACAGGAGACACTATTGTGAACACAAGATGCATTAAATTAATGATTAAATTTAACAAACCAAAGCATTACCTGAAATTTCAATTAAGCATTTACATCTTTGCAGACCCATTTCCCTGATTTATGTCCATCAATACTCAATAATCCTTATGAAATAATCAATGTTATCAATTAGCACACAAAGAATATAACAGGTACAGGAAAACAGAAATCACTGAATCTCTCCACTGATAAACAAACCTATGGAACAAATCACCATGAAACATAAAAAATGAACTAAAAAAAAAAAACTCCTCTCAGTTCTGTGTAAACAAAAACAACCGTCAATCAGGAGATCATCTGACTGAGTCGGTATTTCTGCATTTTAAATTGCTGGTACCTATTATTAGCCTTTATGTATATCGGTAGGCTGTTGACCTCTGGATGACCAGACAAAGCAGTGTGTTTTCCAGTACGCAGTTGGCAAACCCCCCTTCATTTCACCATCACAAGAGTTCAAATGGCAGAACTCATGCATTTGCTGCTAAGAGGCCTTGAACACTGGGCTTGCTGGTTCATGCACCTCTGTAGGTGTGCAAAGGAGAGCAGATCACACACTTATCATTTAAAATGCCCCCCCCCCCTTCCAAAAAAATAAATTGCTATAGAAATTACATTTAATAGTAAACATGTAATGACTCAATGTACAAACAGTGTCTGGCTTTAGGAAAAAAAATGATGCAAACCATTATGGAAAAAACTAATACACTGAACATTTTGTTAGGGGAGGGGGAGGGAGGGGAGACCAAGGCATATCCCCCCCCCCCCCCATGCCAATAACACACATGCTATACAATATTTCATACAGACACCTTCTCAACTCAGGACTTTAATGAACTAATCAATGGCATCTTCTCTGTCAAAACCTTAATTACTGCATATAACCTAGCTACCTCCCATCTATAGATCGAGGTTGTCTCTAATAATTACTGCATGTAACCTAGCTAGCTGCCCCCCACCTATAGATCCATGGTTGTCCTTTTAATTCCCTTAATACTGTGTTTTCTATTATAGCTTCTTCTTACACAATTCTTCCATTAATAAATACAATTTTTTTTGCCGCGCGTCTCCTTCCACAGTTCCACCTCACGGAATCCTGTCTCCTTGAATAAAATTTGTATTGTTTATTAGGTTTCTCAGAATGGGCCTTTAATATCATGTCAGGCTGATCAAGGTCACAAGGAAGGTGTTCTGTGAGTTCACATGAGGTGCCAATTTAATGGTGTTTTTGACTTCTCTGTAACTAGGTGAAGATAAGAATTAACCATCAGTCTGTTAAATACATTAAAGACCTTCCTGTTTTTTATTTTCTAACAATATAGACATACCGGTGTTTAGGATGAATTTCTGGGATTCAGTAGGCTTTCTAAGATTTGAACAAAAGACTGAGAATTAAAGATGACCTTCTCTTTTAATGACTCAGTATAGAATGTCCATCTCCATTGGTCTGCTAAATTCAAAATTATCCCTCACACTGATGTACACCTACGGTTATACCAATAAAATTAGACACACATCACAAACTTACACTCAATAGTGATTAGTGACCAGCTTGTGTCTCAGGAAATAACATGCATACAACTTTTGCCCATGCAAATTTGCTATCAGGGATGCCATAGGCTAATTTTTAAATACTAGCTTAATATGATTACCAGGCCTGGAGGTTATAAAACCTTTACCATACTCATACTCGGCCAAATTTGTTTTGAGTACAACTCTGAGCAAGCTTTGAAACATGCTCGAAAAATCTTTGAACATGTACTCCATTTGAGCATGAGAATGATTATATAGAAGTTTTATAACCTTCACTTTGAGTACTAGTACGATTTAGAGCACAGAGTTTGAGTGTGAAAAAGTTTTATAACCCCGGCCCAGGCCATGGCAGCTAATCTGGATACCTAATGGAACACACGCTCAGAAATCAGCTCCATAGCTCTCTGATTTGGCTAATATTTAAATCTAGGTAACAATAATACGGAACTGACAGAATTTGGGAAATCAACCTCTCCATTAGTTGGTAACAATGGAAGTTTGCTGATGTGCTCAAAAATCCAGAATTGTAAGGTCGAGGTTATTCAGGAAAATAAGAGAAAAAAACCCAACAAATAAGTAAAATGAATCAGTTGTACAAAAACAGTGTGTTACTCTGAATGCACCCCCAGGAGTACACGTCTAAATCGTAACCCAGGAGTACACGTCTAAATCGTATCCCATGAGTACACGTCTAAATCGTATCCCAGGAGTACACGTCTAAATCGCATCCCAGGAGTACACGTCTAAATCGCATCCCAGGAGTACATGTTTGAATCGCTCCCCCAGGAGTACACGTCTTAATCGCATCCCAGGAGTACACGTCTAAATCGCATCCCAGGAGTACATGTCTAAATCGTATCCCAGGAGTACACATCTAAATCGCATCCCAGGAGTACACGTCTAAATCGTATCCCAGGAGTACATGTTTAAATCGCTCCCCCAGGAGTACATGTCTAAATCGCATCCCAGGAGTACACGCTTAAATCGCTCCCCCAGGAGTATGGATGTCTAAATCGCATCCCAGGAGTACACGTCTAAATCGCATCCCAAGAGCAAATGTCTAAATTGCATCCCAAGAGCACCTAAATCCCATCCCAGGAGTGCACGTCTAAATCAAGTCCCAGGAGTACACATCTAAATCGCATCCCAAGAGCAACTGTCTAAATCTCATCCCAAGAGCAACCGTCTAAATCGCATCCCAAGAGCAACCGTCTAAATCACATCCTAAGAGCATCATCTAAATCACATCCTAATAGTATACATTTAAACACTTTGCAATAGTACACATTTAAATAATATCGGGGCAAGAGTAAGCGTCCAAATTGCTTCCTAAGAGTACATAATATTTAAATCACACCCAAGAGTGAGCATCTAAATCGCTTCCTAATAGTACATGTTTAAAACACACCCAATTAAGAGTGAGCGTCTAAATCGCTTCCTAATAGTACATGTTTAAATCACACCCAAGAGTAAGCGTCTGAATCGCATCCCACATATCTAAATCACATCCAAAAGTAAGGAATTAATCGCATCCTAGGAGTTCTTCATGTTTAAACTCTTCACTGGTTTAAACACAGCTGACATATTACATGCACACAGGTGCATGCACATTGTTCCTATATGGCTTTTAGTTTTTTTTGCCTACTTTGTGATCCCACACATGCCTGCCAGTCATGGTTTCAATAAACTTAAATCTACACTACATAATGATTGCAAATTAATTCACCAGATTTATGTTCTTTAGAATATTCTTAAAGATACATTCCCTAAACAAAAGGCCTATAAACGATTTATCAGTCACCTCAGTATCAATTTAAGGAGGTACTCTACATCGTCATAATTGCTGACTTCCTATTAAAACATGAATGAAAATATAAATATCAGCAATATTTGCCAATTCATTTCATAAATCACATTGCTTAACTGAATGGCTCAGTAGGGTAGCACGTCGACTGCTGAACTGTAGATCGTGGGTTCAAGTCCAGCAGGGGTTTAATTTTTTTTCTCGATAGCTTTCTACTAAAACTGCATTTTTTTTTTTTATCAAATAAAGTAAATTTGAAAGTTTTCAATTTCAAAATATTGTTTGAACAATTGCATGCACTCTACACTGAGAAACTTTCATGCTGTGTTGTGGTTTTTTGGGTCAAATAGTCATTCTCAAGTCTGCATGGAGAAGTTGATTCAAAAAGGTCATCCCTAAAAATTTGGTTTTTCTTTGTTGTAACGTACATATCCCTTTCCAATTTCTGTCGGATTGAAATTTTTCTGATAAATACGACTGTGGTTAAAATGATTTCCAGTATTGATTGACAGTTTCTTGTCAGTGCAACATCATTTATTGAATTTCAATAACGGAAACACGAGACAGCCATCATCGTGCTTACATTTTTTGGATATACACATGTATGCGCTGACTGCAGCCATTCACTTTCTTTGGAGATTTGAAAACTGGATCGAATGCTTATAATTTCAAGTCAGATCTAAAGAAATTAACTTTATACCACTCATCAGACTTCATGAATAATATACGCTCATTGGCCGTGTTACATGAACGATTTACACCTATCACCACATGAATGACAATTTATAATATATATAGCAAATCACCAATTCTATAAGAATGGACCACTTTTTTTCATAATGTAATACATGAACGAAGGAGAAAATTCATGGCTAGAATGGGAATCGAACCTGGAACTCTTGCATTACGTAAGTCAGGAGCTCTAACTACAAAGTTATACCCAGGACAATTAATATCCACAATCCATACATATATTAAGCCCTACATTAACAATGGTCTGTGTTTATTTGTATTAAAATGCTGAGAAACAATTGTTTTAAAAGATGTGGATGCGTGTTGGGGGGGGGGGGGGGGGGGGGGGGGGGGGCAAAGTTTCCAGATAAGAGCTCTTCTGTATTGGAGGTGTAAGAGTGTGGCCCCAGGTTTAACTTTGTCCCACATATATGTATATAGACTGTATAATTGACCAGTTTTGAACGAAATATAAAATTAAGAATATTACAACAATTAATACGTGCATGTAAAGGACATGCAACACATTCTTGATTTAAATTGTCTTTTACGTGTACTCATGATCATGAGTGGATTAATCTTTATGTTAATTGTGTTATATTTATATACACAAATGTAAAAACAGTCAGTTACTAAGGATGTCATGTACTGCCCACTGTTTGAACCTAACAAATACATTTACCATCATGTCTGACTGCTAGTAGACTTATGAAAGGTGATTTCTGCAGGGGAAAAAACTAATACTAACAATTCTGCAAGAAATGCAGCTACTTAATATTTAGTTGAAAGAAACTTTGTAAAAAACCTGGAAGATTTTTGAAACTTTTTTGATTTATTATAATGTTAATTCACATATAAACACGGATCATATTGATTCTGCATATGGCAAGAAAGTTTGTTTACTTAAAGTCTAATAAGTTTAACATTAGATTGCTCGTTGCCCTTGTATTAAATGCAGCTCATCAAAATAAACCTTGCAAAATCAGAAAATCACAGTAGGAGAATTGTAAGCCTTGATCTCACATGAACACTCATTTGATATTCAAACATACGTATTTCTACTAAGTCCATGGTTACATAAATTCTGTGTAACTTCATAGTACCAACGGACTCAACATATGTAAGCTATATCAATGTCATATCCACCTCAGAGAAATTTTGTACTCGTAGACCAAACTTACTTAATCTGATAATCCGTAAAATTATGACTACGTGGAATTTTAAAAATATGTGTCTACAATACTATATAACATAATTTCTTCTCCGGTACAAGTCATAAATTACTGGTAATATGTACTTAAAATCTACAATAGTGCCCACCTTCTCCCTTCCTAAAATAGATCAGAACAAACATCCTGTATGAGTCTATACAGTGTAACAATTTACACATCCAGTACCGGACCCCAATCAAATCATCTGCATAGTTTACTGGAATAATCACACATCAAATAAACACTTTATGCATAATCAAAATAGATAAAAACAAATATAAGAAAACAAAACTGAATAAGTCTATATATACATATTGCTGGGACCATGTCCGCTCTTTAAACAGTAGTATTGTTTTTTCTTTAATTCTAATATTAAAAACATGCTTTAGAGGATCCTATATGCCAAGGAAGATGTCTTTATCATCACATCAAACAACACATCATTCATATCCTCAGCCCCGAGTTCTATTGCTGTGTTTGAAACAATTAAAAGAGAACATAAAACACAGTACAAAAATGAATTCCGTCAACCACGAGACCAAGCTAGTTTATTACAATTGTTGAAACTTAATGTGCATTTACTCTTCTGACACACACACTATATACCTAATTTAAGCATCCAGAAAATTATGTTCGGCACAAAGTCCCATAAATCTCATAAAAATCAGTGATAAAACATGATTGGTAAACATACAACAGCAAATGATACACCAAATCACAGCTTCCTATTGTATCAATATGCAGATAAAATGATATTTTCAATTTCAGATGCTCGATCCATAAACCTGATCAAGAAAGAGGACTCTTGGCGGGTGTAATCGGTCAATAAGGGCCGGGTGCTTATATTCCAAGGCACCTGCTCCCACTTCTGGTGAGTCAAAGGGTCTGTGTTTGCCCTATTCTGAATTTTGTATTCTTTATAAAATCTATCAGATTGTCTGAGATTGATCATTGTTCATGATCTTCATCTGTTTCATATTTTTAAACTTAACTTAAGACAGAAAACTTCACGCAGGAACATAGACACATTTTTTTTTCCAAATGGAGGTTAATGCCATTGATACAAAATTAAAATAGGAAATAATATTCTCCATCCTTTTAAAAATCTTTTTCCATCTTGGTTATATAGCTCAGAAGATAACGTGTGAAGCTGGTAGTCTTGGCATCATAGGAGTCCCGCAGCATGCAGTTTTCTTTCTTATGATTGACACAGTAAAATTGCAAATTTTATAATCTTCATTCCTGACAGTTAGTAGGGGTATACAGTATAGTATTCTCAATATCATGAATTCCTGCAATTAAGTGTGCACTAATTAACGTCAGAAACAAAAACTGATTAAAAAGTACTAATTTTCCAGGTCACTATAATACCATATTACATGTATATCCAACTTCATTTATAATGGGTATGTGTGATACGCATATACAACAGTTTCAGAAAATTTAACCTTCATATTGACCTCTCAGGGGCCCCCACCTCCCGACTCTCTCTCTCTCTATTCTCTCACTCTCCCACTGTGGTGAATGCCTGAACACAATACAAATGCATACCCTCTGGCTCTGTATAATACACCTAACACATTTTCTGATTTACTTCTGTATAAACACCAACTTGTAATCCCTATACAAATTGACCACTCTCACCTGGTCTCAGGTAAACATGTAGAACACCGAACAGTAGGGTGACTGACCGGTGAAGTTATAAAATGATTTCTTGTTGAAAACTAACAGCATTTGCTGGCAACAACATGCTGTCAGCCTGCTTTAAGTACAACTGCTCAACACACATGTACCGAGTGTTCCTTGGTCTAGCTAGATACTTCCAGATCACCTTTTAACTCCTTCGTTAAGAAATCTGTTTTTTCCATAGTTATCAAAGAGTCACTACACACTCCATTAAATAATTTCATGCTATATATCTGGTGTCTATTGTTTTCTATCACACAAACACTTTAGTTTTAAAAACAAGTCATTAGAGAATTTTGCATTTTATTGAAAATAAATGAACTATAGATACAAAATTGCCATGGTGTGATCTTTTTTTCCACCCATGGAAACCACTTCATGATAAAAAAAAATAAATCATTTAAGTATTCCATCAATAGTCTACTTTTAAGAAATTATATAGAATTTAATTTCCCATAATATCCCTTCAAATATAATTTTTAAACACACTTTCTTTTGAATGTTTTTAAAATTCTACATCAATATAATTATTGAATTTTTCATTTGGGGAGACTGTTAAATAATTGAAGTCTCTAGTTTTCTCTTATGCAGAACAATATGGTCGATACAGGGCTCATGGCGGGTGTGACCAGTCAACAGGGAATGCTTTCTCCTCCTATGTTAATTTTAGGTCTTAATTTTGTATTCTTTATTAAGATTTATGAGATTGATCACTGCTTGTTATCTTCCCTTGTTCAGACATGTATCTATTTTAGAAACGCATGTACCTTTGAATTATTCTATACATGTGCTTAAATTCTTGATGTCATTTAATGTTTTAAACATTAATTATGATGGTTAAAAAAGACAAATTATAAGTTGATAGTCCATGCAGTTAACATCCCATTAAGTTCTCTTTTTCATGTGAAATTAAGGGTCGTAAAACACAATGATGAGTTGCTAAAACTAATCAATCTGAGAAGATTTTGACACTTTTAATGTAATGTCAGATATCAATTAGCAAATTGAGAACGCTTTCTAACTTTCATGCCACTGATCGGATGAGCCATTTGAGCCATCATGTATTTTTTATGATTTAATCAATACCTTCTATTAATATTATTCATACTTTCATTCATGATTTAGTTAAAAAAAATTTAAAAGTGTATTTTGAAAGTTTTTATTTTCTATTGAATTTTAGCAATGGAACTAATTCTCTTTCAATTTATATTCCATGTCATTTACAATTAAAAGAAAATTCTGAAGTTGATTGATATCAATAAGAAAACTGCAGACTTGATTTGAATTCAGATTTCTGTGGAATGGTAGGAAACATCTATTTCAATTTCTCTGTTAACACTCTGATCAACACTCCTTGTTAATTTGTCTCACTCTTATAGAAATTCTTATCATTGACAATTTCAGGTTTCAAAGCAGCATTTAACCCTCTTTTAACAATAGCAGATTCTACATCCATTAAGAAATTAATTTGAACTAATGTAAGATTAAATCCATTAATATACAACTATATGATACATAATCCCATTCATAATTAAAAATTTCACAGAGAAGAAAAATAATTACCTTAGTCTTTCCTATTGATTAAAAGTATACCAAGGTATATATGCAATAAAAATCCCAAGAAATTGAATTTCCTAAATCTCCATATGAATTATTTTTTTCGTCACTGTGTATATTGACCTTGGCGTGTTAAAATCCACTTGTTGCGCGTTATAAACAGAAAATGACCAAGAGCAGAGGTGAATACCTTCGGAGAACTGCACGTTTTAATATGCAATAGCCAGTAGCGCATCATTGACCAATCAGAACACAGGATTTCTGGTTTAACGAAGGTAGCTTTGTGAATATGCAGGGAGAAGCCCACAAACTGCCACCGAATTTCGCCCTCAGTCATGGACAACAGACTTTTATCACTCTTCCAAGTGGACACAGAATATTCATATCACAGATACAGGAGATTATATCATTTTGAAAGGTCTTCAAAATTATTTTTCATGAGAATATAAATATAAATATATATATATATATATATAATATATGATATAAACTCCAATATTACCTTGCAAAGTTTAAAGATCAAAAGTTTAATTCCTCTCTCAGATTTATTTTTCTAACATAATTCACATGTTTTCTCATTCTGCTCTGAACGATTAACTGGCAGAGATCTATAGATTCTTACATCAGTCACTAAAATCAGCATGGTCTCTACATGACTTTAAAAATGACCCAAGAAATAATTTCAAAATTATTTTAAAAAAAAACTTTTTTTTAATACATCACACAATCATGAACTTACCTATGAGACAGGTGAATACTAACAGCCAAATGCTTCTCGCACGTTTCTCAGTTTCAAATCCCAGAGTGTATTTTTTTCTATACTTTTTTAAAATGAAAAATGTCCAACTGCATTTAGCACATTATCGGGAACCTAAACTTTAACAATAGAGAGGTTAAAAAAAAAATCTCATCCATGAATAAACTGCATGTATAGTACTAGGCTAGTGGGTCGATTTCCATTTAACATGGGGGTAATCTCAGGTCAGTTTTCAAAGGTCGAGCAACGTGGGGTCATACAGCGGCTAAGACAACTGGCCATGTATATGTATGTAAATCTTGTGACCCGAGTTGTTTGTCTGGGCAGCAGACGGTCAATAATCACTAACTTTATGAATTGTATGGTGTCCACTGAATTAAATCAATATTCACTAACTACATAGGTAATGATGAAATGTTTATACAGAGTGCATCGTAACTTACATCTGCTAATAACTAAGGAGTCTCTTCCTTAATTTCTTCCATTCTTTGTGGGACATCTTGGCCTATGTATAATCTAAATATAAATTTTCATTAACTTTTGACAATCATGCTGTGAAATCTGACTATATAGTCTGAAAATTTTGTACATTCCAGAATATTTTTTTAAACAAATTCATAACATACATTTCTGAATCAAAATTTACAAAATACAAATGACAACTGCCAATTAAGATAAGAATTTCTTTCTGAGAAGCACCATCATTGTCTCTCTAAATCAGCTCTCCCCTCACCAACATGTCAACGAGAAAAATCTAACTAAAAGGCCTGGACATACTTTGCTGCACAGTCTATGCACAACCCAATTAGATAGTCAACGTTGGACAATGTCCAGTTTGTTACCGGTCGTTACTCTCCAAGACGCCCACATATTTATTTTATCCATACACATAAACTCACTGGCCAGAGGCCATGTTTAGGAATCTATCAATTATTCATACATAGAAGATGACCGCTGGCCATCCTTTTCATATTTTTGTAAACACTCTAGTCTTTTATGTTAAGAAATGATTGAACATGAATTGGTCATTACTTTCAGTCTTTTAGGGATCGACTTTTTGATCTTTGTTGTTCATAGGTTCATTCAAGAGCATAATTTAATTATCATTCAGAAAATATATACCCCCTTCCCAGCAGTTGAAAAGAAACTATAATTATTGAAATTTGTTATAGAATCATTAATATTGACAGCTTAATAACTACACATGTTCAAACTGTCCTCATCTGACCAAAATTGTTCAAATCGCATCATAAACTGCACAAATTACTGATTTAACTCCCTTTATATTAAAATTGCTTCCATTTTTCTTCTTTTTTTTTTTTTTTTTGACAAAGACCTATTTGTTATATCGAAAGATATAACTTTAAGCATTTAAGTGGTTAACTCAAGAGGCCACTTCATCACAAAAACAATAATCTCCTAATCACAAGACAATAATCTCCTAATCACAAGACAATACTTGACCACTGTACCTCCAATACTATAGGGCTGCACAGAACAGACACTATACAGATGTATGTTAATAGCTTTGTACAATCATGAGATACTGTTTCCAACTGAGAGTGAGTCTCCCTCCATTCTGTCCTGGCACCACGATGTGAGAAGAGCTAGTCTCCCTCCATTCTGTCCTGGCACCATGCTGTGAGATGAGCTAGTCTCCCTCCATTCTGTCCTGGCACCAAGCTGTGAGAGGAGCTACTCTCCCTCCATTCTGTCCTAGCACCACGCTGTGAGCTCCATTCTGTCCTGGCACCACGATGCGAGAAGAGCTAGTCTCCCTCCATTCTGTCCTGGCACCACGATGTGAGAAGAGCTAGTTTCCCTCCATTCTGTCCTGGCACCACGCTGTGAGAAGAGCTAGTCTCCCTTCATTCTGTCCTGGCACCACGCTGTGAGAAGAGCTAGTCTCCCTTCATTCTGTCCTGGCACCACGCTGTGAGAAGAGCTAGTCTCCCTTCATTCTGTCCTGGCACCACGCTGTGAGAAGAGCTAGTCTCCCTCCATTCTGTCCTGGCACCTGACGCTGTGAGAAGAGCTAGTCTCTCTTCATTCTGTCCTGGCACCACGCTGTGAGAACTGAGAGCGAGTCTCCGTTCATTCTATCCTCGCACCATGCTGCGAGGACACAGACAACAAGCGAGTTATGTACCAACATTTCATTGAGAACTATTTTGAATACGAAAAACAAAGTGAGTCTTCCTCTCCATTGTAGAAGTCCTGGCACCACACTGCGAGAACTTTGATTGAGTCTTCCTCTCTATTCTATCCTGGCACAATGCTGCGAGAACACTGCAGACAACAAGCGAGTTATGTACCAACATTTCATCGAGAACTGTTTTGAATACGAAAAACAAAGTGCGGTCCTGAATATTTAATAAAATCAGAGAAATGCAGAAAAAATCATTGAGGAAATTGAAATTTCTGAAAGGTTAAAAAATTAATGTGCAGTGACCTTGAACTTTTGCATTTGACCATTGACACCTACCAAGAACCAAGATATCTATACACAATGGAACCTTGTAGACAATTAAACCCACCAGCTTTCCAAACATACCAGAGCATTTCACCACTTTGATACCAACCAACTGCTGCTAAACATTGACTGCTGTCAAATTAACATTTAAATTAACATTTTGGTAGAACCTGTCATAGTCACCGGTGATTATAGTGTTTACTTAGTAACTGTGAGGCCTGCAGGATTTGATGTTTATCATGGGAAGTGACTATTCCTTCACCAACCACTCCACTAGAAGTGAAAACCGTGGATCTTATGAATATGACCTAAAAGATGGAGGTCCAGTGTCACAACTAATAGCAACAGATTCCAAAACACACATCTATTACTCACAGATCCCAAAACACACATCTATTAATCACAAATCCCAAACAAGCACAGATCCCAAGACACACATCTATTACTCACAGATCCCAAAACACACACACATCTATTACTCACAGATTCCAAAACACACACATCTATTACTCAGATCCCAAAACACACACATCTATTACTCACAGATCCCAAAACACACACATCTATTACTCACAAATCCCAAAACACACATCTATTAATCCCAAATCCCAAAACAGACATCTATTACTCACAGATCCCAAAACACACATCTATTACTCACAGATCCCAAACAAGCAGATCATAAAAAAACCCACACCTATTAATCACATATCCAAATTAATACACACACATATATTAATCCCAAATCACACACATCTATTCCTCACAGATCCCAAAACACACATCTATTAATCACAGATCCTAAAACATACACATCTCTTTTTCACACACTCTTTTTTAAACACGCATAGTTTTCCTTTACTGATTGGATTAATTTGGATCTGTTCTACCAAATACAGGAAGATAATACAGAGAAATTATTTATGTGAACTCTTAAATCTGAAACTTTCAGTACTGATCTTAGAAAAATTAAAACCTAGCCAAGTGTCTGAGCAAACAGGACGACTAAATGTGATTGGTCTGATTGTAAAAAAAAATTGGATGCTGTCATACAATTCAACAGAGAATGCATGTATCACAAATTGACAAGTCATTCTGATGGAATCTAAAAAATAAATTCACCGGAGTAACCATTAAAACTAATTTAATGCACTACTGTGGAAAAGAATCACAATTTCAAATAATTTCTCAATTCTATTAACACAAATAGATATCTGATTTCCATATAGCAGACAACACTCAAGAATATTAAAGCTGTATACATGTATGCTCCAATTCTTAGGTTTTAGATTTTGCTAAAAGTCTCAAAATTATGGTATTCTGTGAATAAAATAAAACAAAATCTCAATTATGCATACAAAAAACTACAGTTGTAGAGATTTAAATGAAAATAGTTTGAAAAGACAGCCTGTTGTTTTAAACACTTTTTCTCAAAACGAGTCAAGTGCTGACCACATGACTGTCTCATCAGCGTACCACGTACATGTTATTTTTTTCACTAATTCTGGGAACTGAATCTACATCATGTGTATCTACTACTTCGTGTTTTACACATCTACCTCTTCATGTTTTACACATGATTTAGTACACTGAGTTCAGACTGATAAGTCCTTTTATCTACAGTGAATGAACTTGGGTGTCAAAACTTACCAACACCCATGTGTGTAGATAGTATATTGTGTGACGTCCCGCTTGAGAAATTTTCACTCATATGGAGATGTCACCACTGCCGGTGAAGGGCTGCAAAATTTAGGCCTATATGCTCTGTGCTTACGACCTTCGAGCCGGGAGGGATCTTTATTGTGCCACATCTGTGACACGGGACCTTGTTTTTTATGGTCTCATCCGAAGGACCGCACTATTTAGTTGCCTCTTACAACAAGCAAGGGGTACAGAGGACCTATTTTAACCCAGATCCTCATGCACCCATGTGTGTAAATGGCATGTGCAATGCAAATGCTATACAAATAAGGCTATTATACACCTAAGGCTGAAGATGTCAGAAAGTTAAATTAGAATGAACTTAAAATTTCAACCTATATCTTTCATCTGGTTTGGATTTCTAGAAAAAATCTCAAACTTAAGTGTGAGTTTTCTTCTAGATTTCATGTACAGTGTATATTTCAATTAATAAATACTGCACATTTCCTAAATATATGCAAGGAATTTGATATTCACGACAAGCAACACTCTCAAAATAAAATTTCTTCCTTTCATTTTTATATTGCTAAAATACATATAAAAACTCCGGATCAACAGCCCACACACAAATTCATGTTTTCACTATTAGACTTGTACAAATCATTTTGCGATATCAAGAACTCGCATAAAATACGGACTCTACAGCAAGGACATTTTAGATACATTAAACATCTTAGTTTGAAAACAAAGAACCTTACTTATTAGTACGTACTTTACTCTTATATAAGAATTACTTGTAACATCAACACTGTTATTTACTAGCGACTTCTCAACAAGTTTACCATATAAGGCATGAAATAATCATTGGTTCTTTTCTATCAGACAAGTGATAATTAATATCTATACTGTTGCTAATTTCACATTCAGGAGCCTTACATATATATTATCACTTTCGTATCCTGTGATAATTTTGTAACCATCCCATGCAACCTTTTATTGAGTTCTGTTGAAAACATTAAGAAAACTTTAGACTATACACTCATGTGTTACATAATTGTTTAAAGTTAGGCCAATACGCAATTTCCGAGTTGCCCAACTTGGGATTTCCGGAAAATTTTCATGTCCGACTTCGGTATTGACACTTCTTGTTTACATTTCCGGTGTAGGAACGTGGAAAGCCACGTGAACAAAATAGATATTGTTTTCTTAATTTCTCGCGTTCTTACGGGTGAAAATGAAAGGAAGGGATTAATGTTTCTCATATCTCGTCGAAGTTTTGTATGTTTTTGCGTTTGAAATTAAAGCTTAACCTAGAATTCGTCTCTGAAATAAGCATAGATTGATATCCATCTGGCATTAAATGCTTTTGTTGACAAAAACTCATTTGTCACTAATATTTTGCTCAGAAAATAAAAATAAAAAAATAAAATCAATATATGCACCCAGGGGTGCATAAGCCGAGTTGCATGGGATACACTGTAAAGTCAGGAACGATGTGGCATATTTATAATTGTGAAGAACTAATTTCAGTTTTACACTTTTCAAGTTACTGTCCAGAAACCATATTTGTCTGAAGTTTTCAATCTATTTTTGGTCAGTGACCTTGACCTTTGACCCATTTTCTCCAAAATCAATAGGGGTCTTCCTTACCTAGTACATAACAATATCATTAAGTGTCATTTGATTCGGATTTAAACTTACTGAGTTATCATCCGGAAACCAAATATTTCTGAAATTTTCATTCTATATTCGGTCACTGTGACCTTGACCTTTTCTCCAAAATCAATAGGGGTCTTCCTTACCTGGTACCCAACAATATATCAAAGTTTCATTTGATTCAGATTTAAACTTTCTGAGTTATCATCCGGAAACCAAATTTTTCTGAAATTTTCATTCTATTTTCGGTCACTGTGACCTTGACCTTTGACAATTTTTCTCCAAAATCAATAGGGGTCTTCCTTACCTGGTACCCAACAATATATCAAAGTTTAATTTGATTAGATTGTAAACTTTTCGAGTTATCATCCGGAAACCAATTGTTGACGCCCAACCGCCCGCCAGCATCACCAAACCAATAGCCAAGTTCAACTTCGTTGCAACTCGGCTAAAAATCCTCCCAACCGCCCCATAGTTTTTGGTGACCCTGGATGATAATCTACTATATAATTAAGTTGAATTGGCCTAATGATAAAATTAATGATTATCACATACTGAATATGTTTGGTATATATTCATTGGAAAAGACTCCATCAATTAATCCATTCCAAATGTACAATTCCTCAATTAACAGCTCTTGATTAAAAATTTATGATTACTTTCAAGTGAAATACTTCATTCTGTTTTTTATTCAACCGAAAAAATCACAGAAAGGAACAGATCAATGCCCTTTTAACAACATGAAGCAAATAAAAAATAAAAGCACCCTAACATACAATATCTAATAAATCGACCTGTAAACATTATAAGAACCGTCCTGAAGCAGGACTATTACGTTTCCTGCATGCACACCCAAAACTGGGTATACTCGAGAACTTGTGCAATACGCCAGTTTCGAGATAAAAGCTCTGTGTTGGAGGTACTGTTAGTGGAGCTTTAAATTCTAAGTGAGACAGTGGACATAGAGTCAGGAAGACGATGAAATGTATTCAAAGCAGCTTTTTTTAAATGTGTAAATGTAGGAAACAAAAAATACTATCGAAAGAAATGTTTTACTAAAGTGGAAACACAAAAACAATGTCATATTTGCAAGTAATATCCTGGATATGATTCGTACAAGCAACGAAACAACGTGTTATGATAAGAATTCCATGTATTTAATTACTCCCCGACTACTTATCACTTACTTAGTTTGTGTTTCATTCGAATTCGGGTGATGAAATTGGAGAAACTTCCTGAACATGCACATTCACTCATGCAGTGATGAATATTTGTCCTACTCCCGCATGCAAACAAGCTGTTTCACGCCTTACTATGAACAAGAGTTCTCCAAAGGGAAATAACCCGGACTTATCTAGAAACAGGAGTATTGATATAGGGATCCATTTGTAGGTGACTCTCGATAACTCAAAGTTCGAGGGTCCTACAGGTAGATAAAATTTAGAGTGATCGAGAGATCAAAGGTTGAGTCAAATCCAGAAATTAAAGTGTCGACCATTACTGTGGAATCATCATTGTTTGTGGATTTCGTGGGTCACTCTTACCCACAAATTTACGTGTCCTCGAACATTTTTAAAACCAACTAAGAGTTATTTCTCCTAGTGACATTGTATCGCTTATCCATGAAATTACGTCCCTATGAACCAGCAAAATTTTGCTTATCAACGAACATTAGCCCCCACAAATTAAAATGATTCTATACATTATCATTCAGATTTTATAGCAACCAAAGTGCAATATTTACAGGATCCTATTGTTCAGACATGTTGTCCTTCATATTTATAAGCAAATGACTTGATTTCAACAGCAGAACTTTTATTTTGCATAGATCTAGATAAAAAGACTTTTGAAAGTTTATGCATTTATTTGTTCTTTTCTCAAGTTAAAGTAATTCCACCCTCCTGTGATGTCATCAGATTTTGCAAAATCAATGATTTATTTACATTTATGCGTGATAGGAACATAAATTTTGTTGGAGTCTTTTCCGATAGTTATTGTAAAAAATCTTGTTAAAAATAAATTATTTTAAAAGTCTTAGTTATAAATGAATAATCAACGATATGTTTTAAATTATTGAATCCAAGGGCAATAACTCTGTTTCTATTGATTTCTTTATCAAGTCTATTATGCGATAGATTTCCTTTATTTTTACAGACATTTTATATATTTTTGTGAAGATACAGTTTCATGAAATTGTTATGAATGCTACTATATCGTCATAACCAGTTTGTATGAAATTTTGATAACGCTGTTTAAGGAAAATTGCAATTTTCTGACGGCGATATATGATTCTGTTTATGTACGTCTCGTATCTTAAAAAGTGTGATGCCATATGTATTTTATTTGATAATTTGTTAGTTTTAACTCTAATGAATGGAAATAAATACATTTTTCAAACTTGTATCAGATAAAACTGCGAGTATGGAGTTACCTTAATGGAGACGTACATGTACATTTACAAGACAAATTTCCTTCATCCATCACAAAGAAATAACACAGAACAAAGTCCTCACAATTTTCAGTAACTTCTCAAAGCACAAATAAATCATGTTTTCTTGGCATGTCTCTGAATCATATTCTCAAAATTACGTCTCATTGTCAAGTCCAACCAAAGTCTTAAATTTGGCTGCAGTCGAATTATATAATGAAAACAATGCACAGGTGGAGGGTTAAATTGACCAATTCAACAATTAACTATACATTCCTCAAGGAACGCAGGGGATGTGTCACCTATATAAGACCCAAATTTCAAATCCAAAGACCGAATGTTTGAAAGCTTGCTTATTAATCTGGACTGTGAGATCAAGAACTTCGATAGATGCAAGTTTGAGCCATCAATATAGTCATCTGTATTACCAATACTAGTGCGCGTGGTACGGTTATTCCAGATGAGAAGCCGGCATCACGATTTATTCATATTTTTATTAGGCCAATTCAACTTGATTAGATTATCATCTGGGGTCACAAAAAAATATGAGGTGGGTTGGAGGATTTTATTTTTATTTCCCCCGAGAACAAAAAATTTATGACAGAAGGGATCACGCAAAGTGTCATTCACTCGGAAGCAACTTTGTTTGAAATCATAATTTTTGCGGAAATAAAAAAAATCGGGGTGGGCCCTTTTTTCAGGGGCGGGCGGGGATTATAATCTATCAATCAATTTTAATTGGTCTTATGTTAATGGTAGAGTTAGAATCCCTTTGTGGAACCATTTTTGCTGAATTAGCAGTTCTTTATTTACTTTCAGTGTTCAAATCGGAATATATATATTTTGAGCCATGCTTGTATATAAGTGCCAAAGTTCTCAGAGATGGTCCTGTAAATCTCATTTCATTCAATAGAACATATTATGCGTAATTTCATAAGGTCAGTCAGTCATAAAAATTTTATTCTCATGAATACTCTTAAACATCTAGAAAACTTAAGCAGTAAATATCAATTTGTGAAAGTATGTCTTGTGAAAAAAAACTCTCGTGAAAAAACCCCTTAAACTTCTAAAAAATTTAAACAATAAATAATAATTTGTAAAAGTATATCTTCTTAAGAAATACATCATGGTCTCCTCATGAGAAATCTACCATTGATGTATGTATTTCAGCATCAACATGAAAGTGTGGCTTTTAACATTTTTATTTAATACACTGTACATGTTCAGTTTATTTATATCCGGGCCGCGACACACATAAGTCATCAAAACAGGTAATGACAGTTCCATCGCCAAACGCTCGGCATCAGATGTGAATGTCACGGGTCCTCGGAGATGACCTTAAAAACGGATGACCCGTGTCACATTAGGTGTGGCACGCTAAAGAACCATCACTACTCAATGGCAGTAAGCGCCGAGCATAGGCCTAAATTTGAAGCCCTTCACCGGTCTTGGTGACATCTCCGTACGAGTGAAAAATTCTCGAGTGAGATGTTAATCAACATACATTCAATCAATCAATCCAGTTTATTTAACCTTTGGACACCCCTCCCCTTCCGTGGGATCTGAGTTAGAATTGATCCTCAGTACCCCTTGCTTGTCATAAGAGGCAACTAAATGGGGTGGTCCTTTAGACAAGACTATAATCAGAGGCCCTGTGTCACAGCAGTTGTGGCACGATAAAGATCCCTCCCTGCTCAAAGGCCATAGGTGCCAAGTATAGGCCAAAATTTTGCAGCCCCTTCACCGGCAATAGTGAGGTCTCCATATGATTGAAAAATTCTCAAAGGGACATTAAACAATATACGATCAATCACTTAACCCCCATATCCAGTTTACTTAACCTTTGGACACCCCCATCCCTCCAAAAAATGGAGTCTTTTCCATACAATCAAAAGTCCGACAGCAGCTTCGTTTCTGCAGAAACAAAGTAAAGTAATAGCTTTTAAAATTTCTTAACTATACCATGTGATTCCTTTGCAAAGAGTATAATATGGTTCCATTTTTCTTTACGCATTGCCACATGGTTTTGCCAAAACATGTAAATCAGTTGGAGAGAATTGTCAGATGTGTACTTATAGCACATTGAAAATTTGGTGGAACTGGAAGAGATTCACTATAATCTTAGTTTCGAGCTTTTTCTGAGTTTGATAATGAATAAATGAATAGTTTCCAACTCCTAAAGCACTGAAATATGGATCCCGCTAAAATAAGTATATGAACAGTATTGAATGCCAAATATGCCTGAAATGATTTTATCAACAAAATAACAAGCCAGGGGCTCATTTTAACAAAAGGTTTTTATGACTTCATTATGAGTCAGATTAAAATACACTCTTTGCGATGCACTGATTTTTAAACATGCATATCAAAGGTGAAGATAATGAACAGTGATCAATCTCATAACTCCCATAAGTTAAGCATCTCATGTCGGCCATCCGTAGTCAAAATCAGTGCGCCAAGAACGGCCTAACAATAGGTATGAAACAAGTCAGACAGATTTGACCCATGCAATGATAGTTTATATTGGCAAACTAGATCGTTATAACGACCATAAAATTTGCGAAATGCCTGACTTTTAACAAGCCAGTTGGAACCCCTGCACTATCAACTTGTTTATCTGTAGCTTGCTTCGATTTAAAAACTGACCATATAACAGAAAAAGCTCTTGCATATCGAATCAGTTGAGAGATATAAACAACATATGCAGGTGACAACAGAATATTGCTAGTGACTGTCATAAATATGGGAGAAATCCAAATAAGGTAATGTTTTAAGATACAATAAACTTACTACGGAGTGACTAACATGATATTGTGGGCTTGCAAAAGCAGAGCAAATAGTACCATTTCATACATTTCAAATGTTTCTATGTAAATTCATTAACAGGTAGAATTCTACTCTTTCCAAAATACTTTGTTCATCTCTTGGTTTCTTAGTCTTGCTAAAACAAAACTCAGTAAAAACAGACATTCAACAAGCACACAGAGAAACCCATACACACTAACAGAAAAGACAAAAAAAAAAAAAATTGGTGCTTTTTTAAAATGCGTCATATTGCACCAGTTTTGGTAAATATTTCAGTGAAACAGACTAATATTCAACTTAGGGTTGTCCCCGCTATTTCAGTGAAACAGACTAATATTCAACTTAGGGTTGTCCCCACTATTTCAGTGAAACAGACTAATATTCAACTTAGGGTTGTCCCCGCTATTTCAGTGAAACAGACTAATATTCAACTTAGGGTTGTCCCCGCTATTTCAGTGAAACAGACTAATATTCAACTTAGGGTTGTCCCCGCTTGTTTTGTTAACTCTGTGGGTTACTGTTCAAATCCAAAAACAGCCCCAGCTGGTGGTAGAGGCCACTGACCTGTCACATCTATAATATATATATGACGTACACACTACGCATCACTTTATGGTGTTTGTATGTATATATATGGAACAGAATTAGCAACTCCAATTGAAGAAATGGCATGAAGGTTAGCGACCTTTCTCTGGGATCGGTCCTAGTTTTAATCCCTTCATTATGACACTATACAAAGTGGCCAATTTCTGCCTCTCTCTTAGATATATCGTACTGTGCTGTTTGTTCCCTCTAATCCTGTTTACTTTTATTTAGGGTCCTTGTTGCGTTGTAATTCCTTTAGCAGCCGGATCCATTTCATGACACAATATCACAGCGGCATTTTCTTTTCAAATATCTACTTTAAATATTTATCATCAAAAAACTGTAGTGGTATTACAGACAACCCATTATTTCAAAACACTTTTCATTCTTTCACAGTTATGGGTGTTTATATGATGTCCTTTATGAGGTGCAGTCCTCACGCTTTAGCTTAACCTAAATTTCTTTATACCAGTATATTAATGATTTCTTCTCGGTAACATTATGTGAAATTGACACATTTCTGCGTGATGAGTAATAGGATGAGGTTAACAAACAACCAATACGTCAATATCCAAGTCCTGTACTGTCCAGTCCACCAGGACGCGGTCATCATTGTCAGAATCAGATCCAGATCCATTATCTCTCATTAAGGTATCGCTCATTCTTATGACATACACTACATTTTGATTTAAAATCTTTATGCAATCGAGCCTTGTTATTTTAGTCCACGCACAATAGAGTTTTGTGTGTTGAAAACTTTTTAAAATTGCTCCTCCTTTCAAAGACACAAGCACATTATCCCCCCCCCATTTCTATTATTAATCTACGTTTTGAAGGTAAATATATCGTATTCAATATGATATACATTCTATAGTGTGTTATACATGCACTTTCTCAACAAAATTTTAAACAATCCGGTGAAAAACTGTACATTTACAATAAGACCTTTTTTTTGTACCATCACTAGAATTTTACTATAAATAACTATTAAATAAAAAAAAGGATATATATATATATATATATACTCTTCATCTTCAGGATAAATTGTGGCCTGTTTCCATGAAACATACATTGTACGCCTGACAGGTAAACAATCCATTGTCATTTCTACTGAAGCTTACTTCTCTACAGCTGAAGATGGAATTCCAGTCCACCTAAGGACAAGAATGTGACAGCAAATTGTCTTTTTATTTTGAGGATCTTCCTCATTGTGTGTTAAATTTACAATATATGTGTGTATACAGTGGTAGTTACTGAAGTCTGCTTTTTCATTGCCAGATAGTTTCATGATTTTACTGTCTGTCGGACCAGACTGATTTTTTTCACCAAGAAAAAAATCCATGGTTCAAGCAGTGTTGAAAACACGGAGGAAGAAGAAAGAATTCAAACTAAAACAATGTCCCCTTCTGGGTGAAAAATACATGAGGGTTAGGAAATGCGAAGCTTTACACCGGCATGCTTCAGGAAGAAAGTTAATCTGTTTCTTGTATCTAAATTTTAATTTCATTTCTGTCCGAATATTCTCAATCATTGAAATAGTCGCATTATCCTACAATGTTCACATTCATGAGGAAATATTAATGGCTATCTTTTCAATGGGTAAAGATATTGAAGGCAAATTAAAACATCGGAAATGTAAATATATGATTATGTAAGATGTTGAAATTACCATTGTTAAAGATTAAGATTCTGTAGAATTCTGTATACAGTATATTAATTTTAAAACTTGCTCTTAAAAAAAAACATCAATGCTACGTACATGATGATTATGTCATAACATTTAAGGATAACTTGCTATATTATATCAATATTCTAGGACATTTTTACCTTATACTCTGCATGCACTTTACTGTGGTTTCTTTTCTATATTTAAAAAAAACCCACCAAACATTTCTTCCATAGCAGTCTGTCTAGCACTCTCTGACAAAAAATAAGGGCTAAAATTACAAAAATTTTGGGCTAAAATTAGGAATTTCATAACTCAATTAGGACAGTTTTGGACATTCAAATGGTCTTACTTTCGCAAATTTTACAATAACGAAACTCACAAAAAATGCTCTCCGTGAAGGAAGGGTGTCTTCCAGCTATTACTGGCTATAACAATTTTAATAGTCACATCGTTGTCACAAAGTCACAAGCAATAAACAGCTTGACAGATGGATTCACTGGTCAAATTTAGTTTGAATGCAATTTCAAAGTTGCTAGAATAGAAATATATTTCTAAAATTGACAAGGAAATTTAGAGTTTTTTTAAAGGATTTCCCCTTGAATATTTAAGGAATTTTAGCAAAATCAAAAACATTTAGGATTTTTAAAAAAAAGGAATTTTAGGGCCGCTGTACAGCCTGCCATTGGTAAAGGCTGCATCAGGCACACATATCATATAGAAGGGGACCATGCATGATCCCCCCCCCCCCCCCCCTTGAGCTTATTGTGTTCTCCGAGCTCTAATATAGGTTGGACCCCTGTTAAAAATTTCTGGATGCACACATGTAGATGTACCTGCCCTCGCCCTAACATTAGCAGAACACATCAATCACATTAGATTAATAACTCCCTCAATGATATACTTTAACTAAGCAATAATCAATCACATCTGATTATCTTTTGAATGGCTGGCACTCCCAATTCCCAAACCATGAGATACTGAATGGTTCACCCACCACTCATAAAGTGTTATCCATCTAAATTAATATCACTACCATTAACCAAAAGATGATGCATTGAACCAACTTTTACTCAAATTTTCATATTTGTCCATTTATAGCAAGGTTGACACCAAATCAGGACTCTTCGATATTAGTGATTTTATTGCAAATTAGTAGATTTTTATCGTCTTGCAAACATTTTTCTTGCCATTACGTTGGCTCTGAGTGAGGAAGGGCTAGAGTCCATTTCAAGTTGGACCTAGGAATTTTAAGTAGGTTAGGGTAGTGACTATTTCTGTGACAGGTGTTCATAACTTTCAAATGGGAACTTGGGTCTTTTACATAAAACTTTAAAACTATCTAAAATGTCACTCGGGCCACGTGAAGCATGAACATTGAGTTTCATAATTATCTGATCAAAGTATCACAACCTGACGACTTTATCACCAAACCGTACACCTCAACTCACTGAACCTGAACCGTACACCTCAACTCACTGAACCTGAACCGTACACCTCAACTCACTGAATCGTACTCCTCAACTCACTGAACCGTACACCTCAACTCACTGAACCGTACACCTCAACTCACTGAACTGTACACCTCAACTCACTGAACCGTACACCTCAACTAATTTAACTTCATCACCAAACCATACACCTCACACTAATTTAACTCTATCACCAAACCGTACACCTAAACTAGTTTAACTTTATCACCAAACCGTACATCTCAACTAGTTTAACTTGCTCCAAGTTGCGAAGAAAACTGTCGCATTTGCGACCAGAAAATCGATTTTGCGACTAAAGGTTATATTCAAGTCGCAGTTTTGCGAGTGGAGAAAAATTGGGCATCCAGTAGAATTTTTGTAATCAGGATCGGAAGTCTGAATAAATATTTTTCAGTCTCGGTCAAAACAGCGTTTGAAAACAATCAAGATGGCAGTAAAACGAGGGTTAAAGAACTTTGGATTTATCAGTAGTAAAAAGTAGAATCCTTGGCCTAGTACATGTAACAAAGAAATTAAAGAATCACTCGGAGAAAGTTCTGCATTTAAAGATGACGTAGCTGTGTCTAATAAAAAATGTAAAAGTAAAGGAAGAACTCCAGTCCTAATGGCTGAAGGAATTTTCGTGGTTGATATGCAGAGATTGCAAAATGTTTTGTAGAATTTTTTGTGAGGCCAAGCAGCCAGCAACGTCCACAATTTCTGGACACCCATTGTCCGATTTCACCACGACTTGGTGTACATCTTTCAAATGTGGAAGTGTGCATGACTATTCACGGCAACAGTAAGAGACACGTCTTTGTCCGTGACTGCATTATTAGCAGTAAGTCGAGCGGGGCAACTCTTGCTGCTAATTTTCACAGACAATTACGAACTCGGGATGTAGTGTTCTTATTGATGCTGGTACTGATTGTTCAGCAAAAGATCCAACAAAAGTAGCTCTTATTCACATAAGCAGTGAAGGCCCACGTATTGAGGACTTTAAAGTAAATCCTTGTGTGGAAGACTGGGTTTTCTTCCCCAGAATCGTACTGTAAAATATGTAGAGGATGGCCCAATGCAATACAACTTTTGCCATAGTAAATACTTGACTTGTTAGCATCCATTACGTTTCACAGCACATTTCTATTCAGTTTAATAATAAAACAAACAAAATGATTAAAGGGTGATTTTTTTTCTTGAAAGATATCCAAATTTTAAAAAAACCTTGTAGGTCTTATTTACAAAATCTTTTACCATGGCGATTAGATATTTTGAACATGGCGACTAGAAATTTGAAAATGGCGACTAGAAATATTTTTATGTCGCCATTTTGCGACCTGATAGCAGATGTGACTTGGAGCACTGTATCACTGAACCGTACACCTAAACTAATTTAACTTTATCACCAAACCGTACACCTCAAATAATTTAACTTTACCATTGAACCATACACTTCAACTAATTTAACTTTATCACCAAACCATACACCTCAACTAATTTAATTTTATCACTAAACCATACACCTCAACTAATTTAATTTTATCACTAAACCATACACCTCAACTAATTTAATTTTATCACTGAACCGTACACCTCAACTAATTTAACTTTATCATTGAACCATACACCTTAAATAATTTAACATCACCAAACCGTACACCTCAACTAATTCAACTTTATCATTGAACCATACATCTCAAATTTAACTTTATCACTGAACCATATACACCTTAAATTTAACTTTATTATTGAACCATACACCTCAAATAATTTAACATCACCAAACCGTACACCTCAACTAATTCAACTTTATCATTGAACCATACACCTTAAATTTAACTTTATCATTGAACCATACACCTTAAATAATTTAACATCACCAAACCGTACACCTCAACTAATTCAACTTTATCATTGAACCATACATCTCAAATTTAACTATATCATTGAACCATACACTTCAACTAATTTAACTTTATCGTTGAACCATACACCTCAAATTTAACTTTATCATTGAACCATACACCTCAACTAATTTATCATTATCATTGAACCATACACCTCAACTCATTTAACTCTATCATTGAACCATACACCTTAAATTTAACTTTTTAACTTTATTACTGAACCATACACCTCAACAAATTTAACTATCATAGAACCATACACCTCAACTATCAGTTCTTTAGGGTCTCCCAGTGGGACATAACTGTACATAAAATCAACTTTCGTTAAGGTCCCTCCTCGGGACTCTTTAAGGTCTTTCCTTGGGACTGCAAAACTCTCATGTAGATTCAACTGTCCTTATGCAATCTCCAAAGCCCTGGCCAACATTCCGTCATTTTTTAAAGTTTTATTTGATGCGAGATTTCACATACCGGTACCGCTAATTGGCAATGAATAAGTCAATGCAATGTAACAAAGTAATTAGTTGTTCATATTAGCTGCATTTTTAATATTTATGGGGATTGTTTTGCATGCAAAGTACCTAACATTACAATCAAAACATGCAAAGAAGGACTGTAATACAAGAAATAATGATATAAACATTTAGTCTGTCCCTTAGATTGTTATCAAAGATTTGATTTAACACATAGCTATCAATTCTTGAAATCTGTTCAGAATGACATCTTGAAATTATGGCAGGTAAGTGGAAGTGAATTTATTATCCCATGGGTGTGAAAAGTTTGCTCTCATTTTAAAGACCAATTCATAAATTTAAAGCACACTGCATTCTGCTGCTTTTAATGGAATGCTGTATATCAAAACATAAAACTACAAATTCATTTTATAAATGATCATCTGTGTCAATCTCAAACACTGAAATAAGACAGTCTGCAGAGAAGTGTGAAACAGCTAGCTGATGCTAAGGTCATGCGTTCAAATCTGATAGAAGAGTACTTTGGATCAGACAGTGTAATTCCAAGGTCACATTTCATAGAAGGTAGGGCCAGTCAACAAGAGCACAATGCTCACCTGAACAAACACCAGGTAAAAATATAAGCCCTTGTTACAGCTCCCTCCCCCAGAGGGAGTCCTCCAACATGATGTGCAAATTAAAATGTACACCTTTGCCAGGTTTGGCTGAATCTGGAGATGTGAAAAGTTGTTGACAGACATACATGTACAATGTCTACACATCAGGGATGTGACTGAATTCCTCAGAAATCAGAGGAAAACTGGTCAAAAAGGGAGGAAAACACCTCACCCTACCTGGAAAAATATCATTTTCTGCCACTTTAGATCAAATCCAGAGTGTTTCATTTTTTCGAAAATTGAGCAAATCAGAGGATTTCCTCTGAAAAGAGGAAAAATCACACCCGTGACACATACATACAGACAGGCATTCACAAAAGTATACAACAAATTCTGATTGGAAAAGCTTACATGTCACATGATCTACAAAGTGCTCTGGCTTAATGCCTCTGCACATAGCTGTACATGGTGTCACATTACAAATGAAATGAAACAAAACCGCTTCTAACACACACAAAAAGGCAATTTCTAGATAGGCATACTAAATCTAAAATCAATTTTTTTTTTTTGGTCATTAAATTCCTTTAATAGTCACAAAAAAGATTTCTTTCCACAAAAACTTTACCTACAATAGCTGTCAAGCAGAATGTGTCCCATTAATGTTCTTCATACAGATCTACTTTACACCTAGTTGTCCCCTCCTCGGGTTTCAGAGCCGGACAATTTGGCTATACCGTATGCTTACCTATTTTATCTGTCATTGTCCACATGTTTGAACATTTCGAGTGGCTGTGTGGCTATCTGAAGGCAAGACACTACCAGTCCTGAGATCAATATCTCCGCTGACCAGAGGACATGCAGTTTTTTCCAGACTTGGGGATCAATCTGCTACGGAAATGAGTATCCTAAGGTCAAGCTGAGGTCATCACCAGGTCAACTCAAGGTCATGCTGAAATAACCAGCAGGGTCACATCAATATATCACACTAGCTAGCTAACAGACTAATTCATCATTAAAAAGAGGAATCGGCTTGACACAGATAGCAGCAGTTTTCATTATTGATTGGTTACTTCTTCTAGCTGTCAATCTCTTTTAAAGTAAAAAGAAGCAATTTTGTCGACCTGCTCTAAAAATTCTTCATCTTTTCAATTTTTAAATTGAACTTGCCAGTGGATATTTTTCTCTCTCCAAAATTAATGCCCTGCTTTGCATGGTTATAAATGCAGTCTAAAAGTTCAATTAAACACAATCATTGCAACATATTATAACTTGTAGCATGCCCCTCTCTGAAAACATTCAATAGACATCCTCATATTGTTTTTATTTTCATAAATCATTCTCAAAAACTTGTGTAAAGTAGATTGACCTCCAATGGGCCATGGAGCCAAGAAAAGTGTGACTTTGAGTACAAGTTTTTCACCTTAATACTACACGTACAGCGATTCTAGAATCCCCAATACAAAGCTTGGTGTTCAGCAGATTTGATGGTGTGCTTGGTGATCAGCAGATTTGATGGTGTGCTGTTTTTCTCGACACACTGTGGTCATATAGCCGATTATACTCCCTTCAACATCTGGTTCCTCAAAACTAGAGGGGGGAACATCAATCATTGATCCTTTCTCTATCTCACTGCCTCTAACATACACCAAGTCAACAGAATAACCAATTTTTATAAAGTTGTTTACATATGGCAATAGATCCTGAAACATCCGTGTCTCCCCCCCCCCCCCCCCCCCAAACCTTAATCCCATCACCTAACACTCCACCCCAAAATCTCAGATCTCTCCCAACATTTAACCATTTGCTACCAGTCAGAGGACTTGGGTGTTTTTGATTGGTTTTTTTTTTTCATATACAGGGACGTTTACTAACCACTGCCACATTCTTGGTCTTGTGATGTTTTTGATTGGTTTTTTTTTCATATATAGGGATGTTTACTAACCACTGCCACATTCTTGGTCTTGTGATAACAATTCCGATGGCATACCATTAGCGGACCAGGGTCCCTCTCTGGCATGTTGCAGCATTCTCTAGCTTCTCACACCACCACCATTTTTTCAAGAAGCCTATTTTACATCAATTAAAGTTTATTAAATTTGTGGGAAATTATGTTTTACTTTTCTGAAATGTGTTCCCTTGCACCAATGATAACATCCCTTTAATTCAATTCAATAAACTCAGTTGCTTAGGTAACCTTTTAATGAAAAAATGTAATTTCAGTGTACCACAACAGTATATATAAGTTTTTATATAGTTTAATACTGGGTAATGTTTCATTAAGGTCTAAAATGGGAAACAAAATTCATTTTTAAAACATGTTAAATACCATTATACATAATATGTTGTACGGTGTGACCGTTGAGACGAGCGAAGCCCATTAACATCTTGCAACACGACTTTTATCCGCCTTTCATTTAACGCGGGAAATATAACGCACTTGGTGTAAACAGTTACAAATTGTGACGTCATATTAGCTGCAATGTTTTTTCTTTTCTCAAACCAAGCAAAAACAAAACATTTGAAGCTATGAGAAAGCTTGTCTGGAATTTAAAAACATTAATTGTACTTTCTAAACAATCTAATTATTTTAATTACATGATTGTCAATGAAGTATACCGCAGTGACGGCGACATTTTTCCGGAGGCATTATGGGTAGTCCCCATCATATTTCAGCTGATGAAGAGCAAACCACGTGACTCAATTGCGTAATCATTGGAGTGAGCTCGTCGCGTCGCAAAGCGACGCGAGCTTCGCTCGCTATAAACTTCATGGACGCAACAGACTAAAATGAGAACTTCCTTGTTGGAAATAACACAAATGTGTATGGACATGACTACCTCAGTCAACACAGTATAAATGTTTAACAATTTCATTTCTTTTCTTGTATTTTAAATTTACATTACTTATCGGTATTATATTCCCTTTAAGATTGTGTTGTAAGTAAATTAACAATGTGTAACAATTTCATTTCTATCTTGAATTTTAAATTTACATCACCTATATATTCCCTTTAAGATTGCGTTGTAAGTAAATTAACAATGTGTAACAATTTCATTTCTATCTTGAATTTTAAATTTACAACACTTATTATATTCCCTTTAAGATTGTGTTGTAAGTAAATTAACAATGTGTAACAATACGCAAGTTCCGAGTTACCCAAAAGTTATTTCCCTTTGTCGAACTCTTTCGCATTTTATGACGTATGGTGGGTACACAATGTATACATTATATCGTAGCCTGGCATTGTACTTAACGATTACATACAATTAATGTAATAAAAGCGTAACTTTTGTTTATATCAATCACTGGTATGCATATTCTGGCCATATCAAGCACAATTTGTTTGAATAAGATCATCAAATTGGCTATTGAATCATTATTTGTTTCCTCTTCTACACGAGTGATGCTTTTATCAAAGAAAGATGGCAATTAACAATATTTGTTTGAGCCATTTTGTTATCCATTACTCATAAACTCACTAAAGTTGCCTTTTCCCTGAGATAGGATGATCTCAGAAACTCTGGATATCATCTTTTAAGAAATAATACAACGATAGTAATTAGCAAATGTACCCACTGTCATCATATTTTACGTCATAATTTACGGAAGAGTTCGACAAAGGGAAATAACTCTTAGGGAACTCGGAACTTCCGTATTTCATTTCTATCTTGAATTTTAAATTTACATCACCTATTATATTCCCTTTAAGATTGTGTTGTAAGTAAATTAACAATGTGTAACAATTTCATTTCTATCTTGAATTTTAAATTTACAACACTTATTATATTCCCTTTAAGATTGTGTTACATTGCCATTTTATACATTTCACTTTCTCTAATTAAAATAGAAGAGCACATACATCTCACTAGGCTATAGTTGGTTAAAAAGCTCTACAGAGCTTGTGTTGACTTGTTAAATTAACACTTTAAATAAAATTTACTTGCTTAATATTACTGTAAATCAAACTTTATATAAAGGTAAACATTCAGAATCAATCATTTAAATTACTGTGCATATATTACTTGAGAAAAATCTGAAATAGAATACAAAAAAGGACAAAACACACTATGGCAAACTGATGCAGTGAAACGGTACTTCTATGCATTAGAGAGTATAAAACTGGTCACAAAGTTCCCTGTGTTTTATCAATTGAAGCCCCTTAATTAAAGCAGATGCAAGTTTTCAAGATTCAAATTCTTTGAGTTAATAAATGTAAGTTGAAATATTGTGTCCATTTCAATTAACAAAATGATAAAACACTTGTATAAAGTTTTCTATTATACAATTCACCAGGATAATGAAAGACTTAATTAGAATATTTTCATGCTAAGAGATATATATATATTTTACAGTAGTTTTAAACATTCACACTAAGTGTATACAACCTCTACACTTGTTTCATTTTGAATAATAATAAAATCAAACACCTATGGGGATCTGGGTTAGAATAGGTCCTACATGTAAGTACTCCTTGCTTATCACTAAATGGGGCGGTTCTTCAGATGAGACCGGAAAAAAACCCAAGGCCCAGTGTCACAGCAGGTGTGGCGTGATAATTATCGGGGCCTCCCTGTGCAAAGGCCATAAGCGCCGAACATAATACATGTATAGGCCTAAACTTTGCAGCCCTTCACCGGCAATGGTGACATCTCCATATGAGAGAAAAATTCGTGAGAGGGATGTTAAACAATATAAAATCAATCATTGGAGAAATAAATTCACCAAAATACAGAAATATGGATTATGTTGTATACTTTCGGAAGTATTTCTACTGTGTAAGTTTTCATTCTTCCTCTCGCACTGATTGTATCCTGCACCAAGGTCAGAACAAGGTCACGATGCATATAAAGGACAAAGTTATAACTGGATTAAACAGGACGACAAAATGACTAGTGGATTTAATTTGATGAGTATATATATGTATATATATTTACAGTTGTTACTTTTTTCTACATAAAACCAAGATTTTATCAAGCTTTTAGATACTATGACCCATTTTATATCTATTGAAAATGGGGAATTTAAATGTGCAGCCGTCTATATTAATAGATTCTGATAATGATAGAAAATGATAGTAAAATAAGTAAAAAGAGACTATACACAATCTTTTGTGGGAAAATTCTCTAATTTAGGAGTTTTCTAGAACTGAAGGGAAATCTTTTACCAGTCAAAGGGGGAAATATTCATTCTTTAAATGTTAAAACGGGAAATGTACCTTTTACCAGTTGTAAAAAGAATCTTGATAAATCTCTGTTACAACAGGAAGGAATGAATATGGCAAGTATACATTTCAATCTTTTAAAATTCCAGAATCATTATTGAATACATCCAAGTATGAGCTTAGATTGTCATTGATCTTGATGAAATACTAAATCCATATACCTGGGCATATAATTACAGGTAATAGAATCTGACACCAGGTTAATTAAGAAAGGTCACACTAAGGCTGCGTGTATAGGGCTTTTCCAATACACAATATCGGTCATTTCTTTGTTGTGTACTTCTCCAGATATAGATGAATTTCTTGTCAACTGAGCTAATATTTTACAATTTTTACTATCAAAAACACCAGTCTATATTCATGGACTGTAGGTTTCTAATACACCAGCATCTGCAATTTCTACTAATTTAAAACGTCAATGAATATATAAACACATAAAAATAGATCCTCCATTTTGACTGTAACAAATTATTATATTGTTTCCCTTCCCAAAGCTTCGGCAGAACTTTCTATACAATATATTGTTATTAGTCTAAATAGAAAGCGATCTCTCATCTGCCTGGCAGGACCTTAATTCTTCAATAATAGGCTGTTTCTCAATAATTGAAGGTGCTCAAGTTGTGGGAAGTCCACAAGTCTCTACATTGATGGATACGTATTCAGGCCATCCGTCAAAACATCAAAAGATTAACATTACAGCTCAAATTAGGTAACATCACCTCTAGTTCACCTCCCTCAGTCTACCATATTGTCTGTTTATGACAGACATAACATTCCATGTCCCGGAGGACCAGGTGATAGTAGGAGCCCCTGTAATATCAAATATACACTACACATCACACGACTCACTCACCACCCAAATATCACAATTAATCCCAAACATCACAATCCCTGATGCTGCTACCGGAGAATTTCATCTGAGAACACTTACACCTATTCCTCAGGGACAGAGGCTGGTATGCATAAAATCTGTTTAACGTGAATATTAAACTGGTTTGTTCGTCAGGAGCAGAAATATCCCACTTTGAAAATGGAATATTATTTTTTTCAAATTTGGTTATAGAGCACGCACATTAAGCATCCCCAACTTCAGGCTTAGATGCATGGACTCTGCAATGCTAATGTTAACACTATTAATTCTCAAAGATCAACAATAATTATGATATTGTTAATTTTTTTTTTACTTAAATGTTACGGCACTCCAACTATCAACACACATTCTTTGATTAATATCGTGTTTATGCCCCCCCCCCCTTCTCTAAACACACACACACACGCATTCTTTGATTGAGACTGTGTTTAACACACACACACCCCTTTCTCTAAATGCATACACACACGTATTCTTTGATTGAGACTGTGTTTAACACCCCCCCCCTCTTCTCTAGATGCATACACACACACATTCTTTGATTGACACTGTGTTTAACCCTCTACTTTAGCTCTTTCTACACGTATATTTTAGTTTTCAGTACATTCTCCTTTTAATCTCCAGCTTAAACTCTAATACCGTCCTATACTACCCAAATACTTATACTAAGCTAAGTTTAACCAAAGTGTCGGTGTTGTTCAGTACTTGAAAAATAATGACAACTTTCATCAAATGTATAGATATACATATATATAAGTGCCAATTTTCATCAAAAGAGAATGTTACTATTAAGTCCTCGCTGTTTGTAAATATAACGCACCGTTAAACTCTCCATGGTTCATGGCTACAGATAAAATGATGTTATATTGAAGGCTGACCAGTCAATAACCAAGACCACTGTTTGCCCTGCTGACTGTACCGAGTGTATATATACCTATGATAATTTATCTAGAACTACAGGTAACCACAAATTCTGACTGTGAGGTCCAAACCTATGTCCTATCAAACTTCTCACCTTGACTTGATGAATGACCATTCATGTGTGCGACTACACTCCTCCCCTCAATAGCAAAAGAAACAGCTTTATCAGGAGTCAGTCTATTGCTAAGTCGATGCTTATTCAGGGTTTTTTTAAGGTCTTGATTTCAAGGGCCTGGGTTTTTCCAATTGGGAAAAATAGCGCCATTTGATTGAAATTGGGAAAAATGTTTCATTCAAAGAAATCGGGTGAAAAACAACCCAGAGTGCATTAAAGGTATAATTGGGCTCCTTCTGACTTTCAACATGTTTAATTTGGTTAAAGCTTACCTCATTCAAATAAGCAGAGGCCAAAAAATTTGGTTTACTTAACAATCTTGAAGCAAAAATTTTAATCTGTGGGCCCGTGAAGATTTATGAACAATTTGACCATCCTGCTTAATTTGTTTTCATTGTTTGGAAATTTTAAAGCAAAAATTGGGAAAAATACCTGCTTTTTAGCATTAAGAATGGGGCCTTATTTTTGAGCCCCTACAGACCCTTAAAAAATCACTGTTATTTCATATACTACAGATCTCCAAAATATGCCCATATTGTTAACTAAATATCGCTAAAACGCATCAAAGATGCGTATGGCAGAGTTGCAGTTAGGAAAATTATGCACACTTGCATTCACGAAGTAAAAACATGCACGTATTTAATATAGTTTATAAGTATGAAGCTTTGAATGGCTGCAATGGGTATTTAGTGTGATAATGACCTTGACCTTTGGCCTTTGGATTTCAAAAGCAACGTGAATCTTGAATGTCATCAGGATTTGAAGTCTGATAAATATGCACCAGCAAGTACATGTATAAAAGTTAGAGGCAAGCTCAACTCTACAGTATATAGTGAAAAAGAGACCTTGACCTTTGACCTCAAAATAAATAGGAACCTTCCTCTTTTGGATGTGACCAAAATATGCAAGTCTGACAAAGACGCACAAGTAGTATGAAAGTTAGAGACCGGACAAGCTCAAATCTATGGCATTTAGTGACAAAATGACCTTGACCTTTGACCTCAAAATAAATAGGAACCTTCCTCTTTTGGATGTGATCATGTTATGTAAGTTTCACAAAGATGCCCCTAGTAGTATGAAAGTTAAAGACCGGACAAGCTCAAATCTATGGCATTTAGTGACAAAATGACCTTGACCTTTGACCTCAAAATAAATAGGAACCTTCCTCTTTTGGATGTGATCATGTTATGTAAGTTTCACAAAGATGCCCCTAGTAGTATGAAAGTTAGAGACCGGACAAGCTCAAATCTATGGCATTTAGTGACAAAGTGACCTTGAAAGTTAGAGACGTGACAAGTTAATTGTGGACGCCACCCGCCCGACTGGACGCCACCCGCCCGACTGGACGCCCATCCTTAGCCAATTTAAAAGCCGAGACTTGCTATGCAACTCGGCTAATATAAACCAACACTATGACAACTTTATATTTCCAAGGACAAATTAATGCCTGGAAGTCACTATTATAACCCCCACCCCACCTCTCGAAATCAAGACTCACTGGCGACAGTCGCCATCAACCTCTGTGTCGATATATACAGAAACCAAAAACTAAACATTATAAAAGGCAACAGAATCTAAAAACAACCTTTCTACAGGTCAGCATGATAAGGGTGTTTTCACATCTCAAATCACCTGCATAGCTAACTGTAAGTGCTGCTTGCAGTAGCTGGATTTGTGTTGTAATATACAGCGAAATCTGTGACTCTAATCTGGATGTCGTATATACGTGTAATCTGAAATGTTGCGACTACTAGATTTCCGTATTCTGAACATTCTTTTCTTGTGGTGTGAAGGACACCGGTCTCTCCACAATCTTAATACCTTGCCAAATTTACCGACAAAACAAAACAAATCTAAAATTACTAATTTAAAATCACAATGAACAGCCAGCACAAATTTAACTCCACTGCACTCAATTTTCAATACACAAAAATATGTACTCACAAAGTTTGAAAATGATAATTATCAAACACATGTGATAAACTCACTCCTCCATAATAATCTTGACATGCAGCTCAGCTTATGTATTATAGTGCAAAAATTGTATATAAATAAATTGTATATAAATAAATTTGAAAAGTTTCTTCAATAATACAAATAATCCCCACCAGTCAATCATCATACAAGTCGACTTTTCCTTATTCTCTACCTGGATATAGTTACAAAAACTAAAAAAAAAAACCATGTTATTGCCCCGATATATCAGAAATGTTCTGTTTTGATAATTTGTGCAGTGAAGTTTTTTTTATTTATTTTTATTACCAAATGAATATCTGTGTTAATGTTTACATGGACCTGAGTGACAGATCAACTCCAGGGCAATAGGAGGGATAGTAGAGGTCAGCTAATATTCAGGTTTGTGCACTCAAGAGGCACTGTGTACATATCCGACCCTCAGATGGTAATATCACACATAAATACACCCTCCTCCTCCTAGCACAATCTGAGCTGATGGAGAGGTAGCTAATATTGCCCACTCCCTCAGATGCATGCCTCAGACAGTAGCTAAGCACACAGGCAGCAGACTGTCAAAATAGCCAACATGCAGGGCAACCTGGGGTCACCTCAGGTGAAGGCTTCAGCTGCCTCTTTAAGATTACGAGGCCTTCAGAAGGGTACAAATTCCTCCGGAGGCCTGATCAGGAGATTAATTTCCATGTTTTGTTTTAGACAGTTTTATCACTTGACCTTGTGTTTTGTTTTATGCTTTTTGCTTTGTTCTTTTTTTTTTTTAACATTGTTCTTTTAACATTACATAACACTGTTATGATAATGTAAAAGACAATTGCATTAGCTTCAGATGAACTCCATTGTATAGATAATTCTCAAGTATTTAAAAGATACTCTTGAAATGGGAAGGATTAGAGATGCACTTGTTAACTGTGAAAAAAAAATTTAACATTGCTTTCATAAAACACTATGTGATAAGGACCTTATCTAATACCCCCATCCCCCATGCAATTCAGTTCCAGATTATGCAATATAATATTGGTATAAATTTATTTTTTAAAAGTATTTTTTGTATAATTCGATTATGGCGTACATTTGAATTTCAATTTTCCATTAGCAAGGTACAAATCTTAATATAAATTCCTGATCTGTTACAGGTGAGAATTTACACAACATCTCAAGTTTCTCCCTTAAATAGCAATATTCAATTCTGGAAGTTCTTCCTTATAATCAACTGTTTTCACAGGTGCTAGAGAATAAGGTCAGACATATTGGTAAGGATTATGTTCATGTTTTTACACATATGTACATACACATACACATTCACACACACACACACGGTGAAATTCAAATTTGCCAAATAAAGGTAGCAATTTCAGCATTAAAAGTTTTGCATTACAAATAAAAAAATAATGAGTTAAGCAATGCCATATTGTTATGTCATGACAATGCATGTTTTCTTTTTTGACACCTCCTTGCACTAGATTTTTTTCTAAATAAACCCCCTCCCCCCAAAAAACATGCAATATTAATTAATGATTCCTCTGTATAATATATCTCTATAACAACTCAATACCTGGGCCAAAATTCCACACCTCATTAATTAAAATTCCACCCATGATTGACAAAGGCATATGAAGTATCAACTTCATCAATCAATTAACACATAAAAAACAAAATCTATACTAATTAAAACCTTAAATTTCTAAAACATTCCATTAAAAAACCCAGCACCAGCTAGTGTTTTTCTCATCATAATTAAGCCTCTATTCTTTACATTTACATATTTTCTGTCAAAAATATGTTTTGGAATTACAATTATGCTTTTTAATTCCTATGGAAACATGATTTACGAGTGTAAATATACCCAGGATATAAATTACTGACATCTGCACTCAATTAACTTAACCTCCTCCTAGCTCTTGTTTAAAAGAAGTCTTTTAAGAAAGAAACTGAGTAATGATCAGAGAAAAGTTTATTTCTAACTGTAAATCTACAGACATAAGCCTCTTTTCTTCAGCTCCACACACTTCATGTCAAAGACATCCTAAAACTTTTACAAATCTTTGCACACTTTTAATCTTATTAAATAACCATAGAATGAACTTTTGGAGACGGCTATACTTTGGCGAGTTTTCATACCTGCGGCAGGTTTCCCAGGGATCAATATTCTGTATTAACATGCTGCCAATGACCGCCGGTTGACCCCAAGCCGGCATACCTACACAGTGAACTAACACTAGCTTCACTGAACGAGTTTTTACCTGGCGTGAACCACTTATTAACTTCCTGCTGATTCCGGACTCAGGAGATAAAAGATTTTTAAATGATCACTTGTTTCACATCTAGTTTTCTGTTTAATTTTCTTCACAAAGAAATTAGGTCATGGTGTCAATTTTGCCAGAGTATTTGTGAAAAGATGATATAAATTAATCAAACATTTAATTTACCTGCATTGGTGTATGCCAACTGTTTACAGACCAGTGGACTAAATTCAGAGTCCATTACCTGCAAATGAAGAAGGCAAGATTGTAAAACACAAAGTCATTAAACATGTTACACACATTTCTAATACCACTGGTTATGTACAATTTAGAATCACTTTCAGATACACAGTAATTACTATGTTACCACGGTACATGTACTATATTCAGTACAATTTGATGAAACATATTTTAGTATTACACTATGTTACCACAGCACATTTACCAGTCTATGCGAAAGTTTTTTGGACCACACACAGGACATTCAGTCCTGTGTAATCAATGAACACACCGGACTGAATCAAATTTTGTCAGACCGAAAAACCTAATGTAAACAAGATGTACTGTGAGCAATGCTCACTAAGAATACCCCCCGCTTACCCCAATCTCCCAAAGGGTGTTGTTAATAGGTATAAATTACCTCTTTCCTGAGTGTAAAAATATGGTATGCATTTGTAGAAGAAAATGGAAGATATAGTCCAAACACAAATCCATGGCATAAACCTATAATTTTGACCTTGAGATCAAAGGTCAAGGTCATAAAGAGGTCATGAATGTACATGACACATAGTCTCATGGTGATACACCCATGTCTTATGGTATGACTATGTCAAAACCCTATAATCAATTTTGACCTTGAGGTCAAAGTTCATGGTCATATACAGGTCATGAAGGTACTCGACACATCGTCTCATGGTGATACACTCATGTGTCAAATATGATATGCCTATGTCAAAGAACAAAGAAGTCATGGCCCGGACATGAATCCATTGTAAAAACCTTTAATTTTGACCTTGAGGTCAAGGTCATATGGAGGTCATGAAGGTACATGACACATCGTCTCCTGGTGATACACTCATGTGTCAAATATGGTATGCCTATATCAAAGAACAAAGAAGTTATGGCCCGGACACGAATCCATTGTAAAAAACCTTTAATTTTGACCTTGAGGTCAAGGGTCAAGGTCATACAGGTCATGAAGGTACATGACACATCGTCTCATGGTGATCTACCTGTGTGCCAAATATGGTATGCCTAAGTCAAAGAACAAAGAAGTTATGGCCCGGACACGAATCTGCACAGACAGACAGACGGACAGACAGACAGAGTGATTCCTATATACCCACCAGAACTTCGTTCGGGGGGTATAAAAAGTGAAAATGCAAAACCAAGGAAATCTTATTTATTATACTAGTAATACTATACCAGGGATCCCTCCCGCATAATACTTTAGACAGTCCATGCGGTTTTAATCAAATTCATTTACGTATTTGGATTTGTGTGCCATTTTTTACTTATAACAAACATTTAAATGACTCCGAATCAAAATAGTAAAGCTCAAAACCGGACACTCAGATATCAGACATTCTGGTCCGGTGTAAAAAATGATGCATCGGACCTGAGGCACTGCGCATCAGTCAGGTCCGACGTCTTTCGCATAGACTGATGTACTATAGTCAGTACAATTTGATGATGATAATACACAGGTTAATTAGTATTACGCGTTGGAAGTATTCTTACTTCATACAATTGCATCTTTCGATGTAGACTTTTTTGCCATTTGGGATGGGGTGAGGTGGGGAATGGGATGGGATGGGATTATAGTGATCATTCTTTCTTATACAAAATTATAGCCTTATCACAAATATTTTTATTGGCAACTTTGACCTTGGTAAAATGACCTTGATTCAGCGACTTTTCATTTTTTAATGACTTAAACTTTTCTTCAATATACGAGCTTCTAATGTCTCATTACCAAAAACAAAAAATGTTTTACAACATAAGGCTGTTCAAAATTAATTCTACGTTTAACGTCACCTCAAAACTTCAAAACCTACGAGGGAGGGAGGAAAAAAATAAACAAACAAAATTTTTAAATAAATGTGTATTTATTGAAAATCACCTATTCAGTGACCCCAAAAATCAACAATTTCAAATAATAGATATTGTTGGGTTTTATATTCAAGTCCAAGTCAATTAAAATCACCCAATTTAGCGACCAAAAAAGTAATATGTCAAATTAAACACATTGTAGGATTTGATTTTCAAGTCCAAGTAAATTTTGGCGTTTTCCCAGCAAAGACTTTTTCCTTAATTTGGGTTTGTATCCCCTCTGCGAACACACCATGCAGATTGGGTGAGTGGAGGAGTGGCTTGCGATAACATCAGGTGGTACATCCAATGGATTTTCATCACCACAAACATAGCAAACTAAAGGAAAACTTTTCCTTTTGTGGAAATAGTTGCTAGACACATGTGACCCACAGTTACAATTAAAATTATTATGACAATATTTCATACATTTTTGTAATGACACATCTTAAAGTTAAAAATATGCTTTACTTTGTTTTGTGTTGGTTTGTTTTTTGTTATACAATTTTCTATGTACTATTAATCAGTGTTGAAAGATGCTAATTTGGTGTACCACAACTAAAGATCAGGATTGTACCTTCACTTCTACAAATACAAGGCAGGATTCCAATAGTTTAGGACGTCTTCAAATAAATTGATTAAAATATTGCACAGTTTTCTTTTTAGTGCTTTTAATTTTTATGATTAAAGGGACTGGTTCATGATTTTTGATAAAAAATATTTTTTCATTTTTGATGTTAAACATTAGAAATATAACTCATTTAATGTTGACAGCCAAAATTTTGACCTTCTGAATGCAAGAATGAAAGCAATATTTTAGCCTTAAATCTATGTTATGTAAACAAAGACTCGAGTCTTTTTATGTACACAAACAAACAAGTGAACTATTGATTGTGTGATATAATGCATCTTAATGTTGTATAGTCACAAATTTTTACTATAGGTGACACATTTTACCCCCAAAATGCTTGAAATGTGAAAGATATAATAAACTTAGATCGATATCCATTTCTTTTGAAAATTTCATAAATAATATCATACCGCAATCTTTGTTTACAAAACAAATAATAAACTCTCTAAAATGAGCTTCTGTGATGATGTATAACATTGATTTCCATATGAAATCTTTCAAACATATTAGACAGTAGATTTTGATCATTAAAAGTGAAAAACAAAATTTTGGGTAAAATCGTGAATCAGTCCCTTTAAATGCTTTGTACAAAGTAATTATCAATCAGTAAGTTATGTATTTCCAATCGTAGTACAAACTGTCATGAAATAGTATATCGGAACTCTTCAGTGTTGAGAAGGTAAATTTTATACGAAATGGTGGCCGTTTGCAACGGCTTCGAAAATAACCATCTTTATTTACTATGGGATTTACACTATGTAAAGGTAAGAAATGCATGTTTCATTGTGATAGGGAGTTAATAGGATGTCGAAGGCGAAAAGTTGAAGCGGTCAAGGAATTCAGTTTAACCCATTTTAATCGCAAAAAGCGGCCGAAGTTCAGGCAAGATTTCACTTTGTGTGACACTGGTCTGACATTCAGAAGAGGCGTCAGTCCAGCTTCGACGAATCTCGCTGAGATTAGTTCGGTTCAAACCATCTTTGTACGTTTTCTTTGCTTCAATAGTGGCATATACTTCCATTTTCTTCACGTAAGGACCTCTGATCCAATTTTGCATGCGTTTCCCTCTTACACGGGAAGTAGAATCAAGTCGCTAAATGAAAAACCAAACCCGAACGACTACTTCAAATCCGGATTTGTTTGTTTTTTCAAAACGGCAATTTCGTCGAAACCTACGCGCGCGGGTGACGTTAAACGTAGAATTAACTTTAGGCAGCCTAAATGGTAATGAATAAAATGAAAGGCCCATGGGACAAATCGCTCACCTGAGTCACCCTTGCCCAATTTAAAGATTTTCCCTACATATTCACATGTGAAACTTTGATCCCTTTGGGTCTCCAACCTACTCCCTGGGGTCATGATTTTTACGAACTTCAATCTGCACAATGTCAGGAAGCTTTCATATAATTAAAACTTTTCTGGTCCAGTCCTTTTTGCTGTGATAGTCTGTTCCAGCCAAGAAACTTGGTGGTGGACAAACCTTGTGGAACAGATTGTCACATCTAAAAGGTTAGCTTATAAGGCCTGGAAGTCCGGAAATGGCACAAGAGCAGAGTACGACATGGCCAAGCGTACATCAAGACAAGCGGTTCATCAGGCGCACTATGAGGCAGAAAAGCAAATCTACGAAAATGTAGATTCCAAGTCTTCAGAGGTGTACGGTCTTGCAAACCAGATGCAAAGGGAGAATGTTGATGTTGTGGATGACAAACTAGTAGAGAATGATGCAGGTGAGATGTCATTGAACCAAGAAGCAAAGGAGAAAGCTTGGTTAGAGCATCATGAAAGGCTCCTTAATGTGGAATTTGACTGGGACCCTGAACACCTAACTAATGAACCACCACTGGAAGGGCCACCTGTCCCAATCACAATTGAGATGGTGATAAAGGCCATCTTCAAGATGAAGTCGGATAAAGCAGCTGGACCATTGGGAATAGTAGTGGAGATGATCAGAGCCGCACGCGACACAGGTGTATCCATGATCCATGACCTTGCATCCTCAATCGTCTATCATGGCAAGGTCCCCACTGACTGGGAGTAGAGCTTCATTGTCTGCCTCTACAAGCGCAAGGGTGATTCTCTGGACAGGGGCAACTACTAGTGCTGGGCGATATTATCGGTTAACCGGCGAATCCCAATTCCGTTGTTGGCAATACGTATCGCAATATTTTTTGTAAATAACAGTTCAGATTCAATATTCTGTAAATTTCTTAAATAAGTTACCTGCCCGTTTAAAGTTAAACAAGAGGTACTGTGAGCAATGCTCACTAAGAATACCCCCCGCTTATCCCAATCTCCCAAAGGGTGTTGGTAATAGGTATAAACTTCTTATTTTCGCAAACTTCAGAATAAACTTCAGTATTATGATCCAAAAGGTATCTAGGAACACAGCATCTCCATGCGATGAAAAAAGCCGTTAAAGAATTTAAATGGAAACCATATTGCTACTTCGATGTCCAGTGCGCTTGACCTTTGACCCCAAAATCGATAGGGAACATCTTCATCCCATGGGTAGTCCATATGTATGATATGGTGACTGTAGGTGGAAAGGATAACGCTTTAGAGCCCGGAAACCATATTGCTACTTCGATGTCCAGTGCGCTTGACCTTTGAACCCCAAAATCGATAGGGAACATCTTCATCCCATGGGTAGTCCATATATGGTGACGGTAGGTGTAAAGGATAATGCTTTAGAGGCCGGAAACCATTGCGTCTACAGACGGACGGACAACCCAATTCCAGTATACCCCCCCCCCCCAACTTGTTGCGGGGGGGGGGGGGGGGGGGGTATAAAAATGGTGGTGATCTAAACTGATTGTGAATGTCTGAATGAAAGAGCAACAGCTCCTATAGTATATCACTTCAAACTGAAGAAGGAAAATGAAATAGTTGTAACAGATATGACTGTATGAAAAGGTGAAGATAACAAACAGTGATCAATCTCAGAACTATTAAGGAATACAAAATAGTTGGGCAAACACGGACCTGTATGTAATTATTTTAACAAAACGGTGGCACTACAAACCTAGCCATCAATTCGAGCCAAATTAAATAGGAAACGGGATCGTGTATGGTGCAAGGGATGTATGTCAATGCTCATAGCTGTGTCCACATTGGTGATGGCTACATTGAGGAGTTTGCTGTGAAGGTTGGAGTCCATCAGGGACCAATGATCAGCCCTCTGCTCTTCATCATGGTGCTCGAGGCTCTTTCACGTAAATTTCGCACCGGTGTTCCCAGGGAGAATCTATATGCAGATGACCTGGTTATCATTACTGACTCATTGGATGAATGTGTCAAGAGGGTCCTGACTTGGAAAGAAGCTATGGAAAGGAAAAGACTGAGAGTGAATGCAAGCAAAACCAAGATCATGATCTGCGGTACGGGTCTTGACCTACTTCAGGACTCAGGCAGCTTCCCATGTACTGTCTGTAGTACAGGTGTAGGCAGCAATAGTATTTTCTGCAATGGCTGCAAGCACTGGGTGCACAAGACATGCACTGTGCTCAAGTACCTGTTTGCGGACCCTGACTTTAGTGTTTAAGATGCAGGGGAACGGCTCACCCTCTTGACGGCAGGCCGCAGAGTGTCAAATGTCCAAGTTGGTCTGGACAAGTTGGAGGTTGTAGGTTCCATCTACTACTTAGGAGACATGCTTTCCGCAGCTGGTGGCTGTGACCTTGCAACCACTACGTGTATGAAGACCACTTGGAAGAAGTTCACTATTGTAAAGAAAGTCTAAACTTTTAAACTACTGTATGTCTATTGTAAAGAAAGTCTAAACTTTTAAACTACAGTACCACTATTGTAAAGAAAGTCTAGACTTAAACTACTGTACCACTATTGTAAAGAAAGTCTAAACTTAAACTACCGTACCTCTATTGTAAAGAAAGTCTAAACTTAAACTACCGTACCACTATTGTAAAGAAAGTCTAAACTTAAACTACCGTACCACTATTGTAAAGAAAGTCTAAACTTAAACTACCGTACCACTATTGTAAAGAAAGTCTAAACTAACTACCGTACCACTATTGTAAAGAAAGTCTACACTTTTAAACTACTGTACCACTGTTGTAAAGAAAGTCTAAACTTAAACTGTAAAGAAAATCTAAACTACCGAACCATTATTTAATACTGTCTTTTTATCACAACTTGGATTTGAATATTGAGTTAAGAATTTAATTACTTGTTTTTTTCACAACTCTGATTTGAATATCGATTTCAGAATCTAATTACTGTCTTCTTTCACGACTTGGATTTGAATATCAATTAAGAATTTAATTATTGTCTTTTGTGCCCAAAGGTTGTCTTGTACACTTAACTGAAATTCTTTTTTCTTTGGCAGAAAATCAACATCTGGCATGCCATTCTTTACATTTTTATCTACTGTGTGTTTTCCACATAATTTCCGTTAAAATCATGGGTTATGCATTCTTCTACTATGTTTGCAACCTTTAGAAATTTAAATTGTTTTTTTTGGGGGGGGTGGGGGTTAGGAGAAAACTTTTAAAACAAATTGAAATCTAAAGAACAGCAAAAAGGTTCCAATGGAATACGCCAGTTTTGAGAGAAGAACTCTTCTGTAGGAAGTGCATTAAGTGGAACTTTGAATGTCGAAGTGGGACAGACTGGACCTTCAGCCAGTGAGGAAAACGATAATGTATTAAAAGCGACTTCTCTTTAAATATGTAATTGTAGGAAATACAAAATAGTATCGAAAGATATGTTTCATTAAAGTGCAAACATAAAAACTATGTCATATTCGCAAAAAAATACCCTAGGTATGATAGGTGGAACCAACGAAATAACGTGATTTAACAAGAATCCAATGTAAATTTACTCCCTGAATACTTATCATTTACTTTAATAGTTTGTGTATATTCAGTCAAATTCAGGTGATGAAACTGCGTATGAGAAACTTACTAAGCACATTCACTTATGCAGTGATGAATATTTGTCCCACTCCCGCGTGTAAACAAGCCGTTTCGTACCTTACTATGTACGAGAGTTCTCCAAAGGGAAATAACTCGGATGTATCTCGAAACTGGCGTATTGCAGCAGTCCACCTCCATTCCTCTTGTACACCAGTACCAGTGGTACTATCCACTGAAATATAACCAGCACGATTCTGAAATCAGGAGTGATCAATCTAAATTGCAAATTATTAATTTTAAATGATATATCTTTTAATATTTGGTATTATGATTAGCAGCAGGCTCCATGGACATGAAATTGAGACATGTGCTTGAGCCTGTGTTTAATTTTCTCTCGTTGTCATACATCAAATCAGTGAAACCTAAATGAAAAGTGAATTCGTCTCAGCTTGATGACCCTGAAGCCTGGACCGCTTTTTGTATTACCCAGTCTTTAATTTAAAATCGAAATTGGTTTCACAATTTAAAATCTGATTTATAGCATTGTTGTTTACAAATTAATTTCGATCCTTTCATTTCACTGTTTACAAATGGTGATGTTTTAGACAACGGACCCTAGGGGTGACAATATCCCGGAGTATAGCTGATTGAATCTGATAAAGATTTTTATTACCAACCTATTCTTTATTATAAAATATTGCAATAATTGAATATATATCATACATCTGATAATTCTCCAATCAATGATAATTTGATAAATCTGGTTGAAAAGAAGACATATATGCTTCATGACTCTTGAATAATATGCAGAAGTTGAAAATGTGAACTGTATGTCTTATAATCATATTACCAAACAGTTCTAATAAATTGGACATCCTTTGACCAGAAAAAGCTCATCCAAGCATTTGACCATATAGTGAGCTAAAAACTGGTAATAAACCAATTCTTGTCCACAAATAAATCAGAAAGTCACTACCATTATAAAAAATATCACACCCAAGGTCAACATACACACAAAAAAATCCTCTTTGCAAGAGAGACAACTCTTATAGATGATGCGTTTCCTGCCACTTGATCATCTCCAGCCTAGTGCGTCTGTTCAGTAAAACTTAAGGCACATGTACTTGATTTTGATGGGAGAAGGTGGTGGTGGTGGTGGTGGTGGGGGGGGGGGGGGGGTTGAAACCGTGAGAGACATACTGCATGTCTGGATACATGCATTATTCGTAGGTAATAAGACATTACATGAACGATGACATAACACCAATCACTGTCACTCAAAAAAAAACCTGTGTCATAAATCTGAGCAAACATATCAGAAAGGGGAAAATAAACAAGAGGCCCATGGGCCACATCACTTACCTGAGTCACCTTGGCCCATATCTGAAGACTTTCCATATATATTTGCATGTAAAACCTTAGTCCCTATTGTGGCTCCAACCTACCCCTGGAGGCCTTGATTTTTACAAAGTTGAATCTGCACTATGTCAAAAAGCTTTCATGTAAATGTCAACTTCTTTGGCCCAATGGTTCTTGAGAAGATTTTTAAAGATTTTTCCTATATATTTGTATGTAAAACTTTCATCCTCTATTGTGACCCAAAGTAACCCCCGGGGGCCATACTTTGAACAAACTTGAATCTGCACTATGTCAGGAAGCTTTCAAGTAAATCTCAGCTCTTCTAGCTCATTGGTTCTTGAGAAGAAGATTTTTAAAGATGTTCCCTATATTTGTATGTAAAACTTTGATCCCCTATGGTTGGCCCCATCCTACCCTTGGAGGCCATGATCTGAACAAACTTGAATCTGCACTATGTCAGAAAGCTTTCATGTAAATCTTAGCTTTTCTGGCTCAATGGTTCTTGAGAAGAAGATTTTTAAAGACTTTCCCTATATATTTGTATGCAAAACTTTGATCCCCTATGGTGGCCCCATCCTACACCTGGGGGCCATGATTTTAACAAACTTAAATCTGCACTATGTCAGAAAGCTTTCATGTAAATATCAGCTTTTCTGGCTCAGTGGTTCTTGAGAATGAAGATTTTAAAAGATTTTTCCTATATATATTTGTATGTAAAAAATTTGATCCCCTATTGTGGCCCCATCCAACCTCCGGGGGGCCATGATTTGAAAAAACTTGAATCTGTACTATGTCAGGAAGCTTTCATGTAAATTTCAGCTTTTCTGGCCCAGTGGTTCTTGAGAAGATTTTTAAATGACCCCACCCTATTTTGCATTTTTGTGATTATCGCCCCTTTGAAAGGGACATGGCCCTTCATTTGAACAAACTTGAAAGCCCTTCACCTAAGGATGCTGTTGGCCAAGTTTGATTGAAATTGGCGCAGTGGTTCTGGAGAAGGAGTCAAAAATGAAAAAAGTATAGACGGATGGACAGACGATCAGAAAGGCTCACTAGCTTTCAGCTCAGGTGAGCTAATAAACAAAAGGACCAGATCAGGATTTGAACCTGGGACCCCCTGAATCTCTAGTCAGGTGCTCTACCAACTGAGGTATCTGGCCACCAGTGATGAAGCCCAAGCCCGTCTGACCGCCACACAGACTTTGTGAGAGTCAATAATAGGAAATTGGATTCTAACTGTCAGAATATTGGCAATAACAGAAAATAACATGCCCGTAATTTGTCTTCACTATATTATCAAATTATATTAAATGGAGGAAGGTGAAAAGTATTCTACTCATCAGATAGCAAATTACCTTGAAAAATAACAGAGAATCAATTATCATACCAACTAGTGTTCTCCTTCACTGCTTATTACATCAACAATAGGCCTGGCTACGTGTACCTTACTGCAGATGAAGAATGCATCAGACAATATAGTACACAACTGCTGAAACAAGAGGTACTGTGAGCAATGCTCACTAAGAATACCCCCCGCTTACCCCAATCTCCCAAAGGGTGTTGGTAATAGGTATAAACTACCTCATTTCTGAGTGTAAAAATCAAATGGCATGAAAAACTGAACCATATTGCTACTTCGATGTCCAGTGCACGTGACCTTTGACCTTTTGACCCCAAAATCGATAGGGAACATCTTCATCCCATGGGTAGTCCATATGTATGATATGGTGACGGTAGGTGGAAAGGATAATGCTTTAGAGCCCGGAAACCATTGCGTCTACAGACGGACGGACGGACAATCCGATTCCAGTATACCCCCCCCCCCCCCCCCCCCCCCACAACTTGTTGCGGCGGGTATAAAAATAAAATCAGAAATACACATATTCTCCATTGATGCAAGTATAAAATCAGAAATATATATATATATTATATATGACATGAATTTAATACATATACTGGTATATACCCTACATTTTTTATTTATTACAATTTCGATCAGCAAATTATATCAATGATTTAAAAATTTCATTGCGTTAACGAGTCATAAGGGGTCATAAATTTCACATTGCTCATTATAATCATTCAGTTTATATACTTTTAAATACCCAGCAGTAAAGATTTCCTACAGCATTTTCAATATTTAATTTATATGACCAATCTACTGGTAGCACCATCCCGGCACCTGAACCCTGGGGTCATGAATTTCACAATTTTGGTAGAGCTAGGCTCCATGCCCATAATTTTCCTCCTTGAAGTAACTAAAGATGAAGATTTTCTAAGATACGTACAACACATTTTCTATACATGACCAACTTACTCCCACCCGAGGCCCCAGGGGCCATGAATTTCACAGTTTTGGTCGAAATCTTGTCAAAAGGAATGCACAGATGAAATATCAGAGCCCTAGCCATCACTTACTATTCAAAATTTATCAGTTAGGTTAAAGTTCTGAAATTTGGATCAAATTCCAAGGTCACGATCACAAGGTCATAGATCATATATGAATGGAAGGCTTTAAATTACTATAAGAAACCTACATGCAAATTATGAAAGCCCTACCCTAAATAGTTTAATTAGGATATTAATGGAATAGGTTAGGCTTTCATAAAACTAGGTCAAACTTCAAGGTCACAAGTAGTGATGAAACGATTGTCGCCGACAATCAGTTGTCAATTGTTTTTGATTCCGATTATGAATTTTATTTTTCATAATCGATTGTCGCCCGTACACTAGTTGATAAGTAATCTGAGATTCTTCTGATTGTTAATACCACTTTTATATCGTAATATGTGCAGGGCAGATTCACGAGTGGACTCCATATTGTTAAGTGGGAATTCAGCAACACCAGCTATTATCGCTGCTTTGCCTACCTTTTACAAGTTGAGCATGGCTAATACGATGCTATTGCCATGTAAAAAGCTCTAACACTGACAAATGAAGCATCACTTTGATTTAGGGCGCCTACTTGCCATTTGATTTCTTTGCGCATGATGTCAGCACACAAAATACAAAAAATTCCAACTGGAGTAAAAGTAGTCTGACATGATACTTAACCGATAATTGACATGAATCCTATCTAGATCCGTGAAATAAAGTTGTAAAAGGTAGGCAAAGTAGCTATATTAGTTGTATTCCCACTTTTCAATATGGAGTCCGCTCTGTCGAATCTCGCACTCACATGTCTTGACATAAGTCAGAGGAATCTCGGATCAGTTGATAACTTGATATATGTCTTGACATATGTCAGAGGAATCTCGGATCAGTTGATAACTTGATAAATATACGTATATCCCAACCCAGGGAAGCCCAAGTCAGATGTCTAGATTTTTTTCTCTTAAAAGTAAAGCCAATCTTGATTTGTGGCTAGAGAAAACACATTTCATTCCTCGTTAGGCTAATAAGCTAATATAATATAACGTGTGTATGTTCAATATAATGTTGCACATATATCCGAGCATAAAACTCAAATATTTACCATTTAGAAGTTATGACCATATAATGTCAATTTTTTAAAGTAGGTCAAATGTCAAGGTCAAAAGCTTTAATACCCACGGAAAGGTCTTGTCACAAGGAATACTCATGACAAATATCAAAGCTTTAGCACTTACTGTTCAAAAGTTATTAACAAGGTTAAAGTTTCAGACAGGATGATAGAATTACGGAATTACAGAATGACAGACAGGATAAAAACAATATGCCCCCCGATCTTCGATCTCAGGGACATAAAAATAAACATATACATATCTATATATCACGTATTTGAGTAATAATGCTGCAAATATGCTGATTTAAAAGATGTAATAAAACCATAGCTTCTGACAGACTCGGGCAACTGATTCCATAAAATTGTGGAGGAACCTTAAAAGACTGTTTACAATATTCTGTTCGAACTTTTGGTATAAAATATCGCTACTTCTTGTTGTTCTGGAACTAATTTGGCTGACAAAACTAAAAACTTTCATATATTCTGCAGGTGTCATATCTTTAAGAACCTTAAAAGAACTAAAGCACTAGTTTTCTATATATATAAAATAATCATGAACAGGCATCCATTTAAGAACACTAAAAATGTCTGTCAATAAAAACCCTGTTTTTGGCTGAGCACCAAACTGTGCAACAATAATTAAAATGAGGAAATATAACAGTGTCATTAATTTTCAATAATGCTGCATTTGACATAAAAGTTTGCAGACGACGTAAAATGCCTATTTCCTGTGAAAGTTTCTTGCATAAAGAATCAATATGTACAGACCAAGTTAGGCATTCATCTATTTGTACACCAAGAAGTTTGGCCGTTTTAACAGTATCTAAAACAATATATCCTACTTTGATACACATTTTTCTACACTGAGTTTTCGTGCAGTGCCAATCAACATACATTTTGTTCTAAAAATAGAGATTATGTCATCACGCGGTTCAAAATTGCTCTACAAACTCTTTGCGGTTATTTTTTTTAGTAAAGAATAAAATATCTTATGGTTTAAAGTAAATTAGTTTCTTGTTTTTTTTTTCAACACGACCTGTTGGACTAATAATAAATCAGCATTTTACCCGACCTGACCTATCATTTAGTAGATTCAGTTGGCCGGACGTGTCTTATAGTGTCAAACCTTGTTTCAGTTATAGCAACCGACAATAGCAAGTTGGCGATAATCTGTACATCCCTCACTTATTACACATTTTGTGTGTGACCTCTCTGCTAGTTCAACTGAACATCCAAGTTACACGCCTACATGTTGCTCAGCTCTGTCATACTGATATCATAGCATCATGGTTCTTCTCACCTCCCTGCCTCACCATCAGGTCACAATCATCTGAAATATGTTAAGGTGCAGTTGAAATTCAGCATATTTACAACATAAAATCTCTTATATACCTTATCAAGCCCAAAACTCTAATATCAGTCCGATGACCAAAATCTGGCAATGCCTCTCCATGAGTTTTGTAAAGTATGAATTGGTACTAGTATTTTAATAAAGTTGTAGCCTATGAAATAATTCCATATCTTCTTCTCAATGATTGACAGCTTTTACAGTACCCGCAACGTTATTCTTGACATGATGAACAATAAAACACGATACATGCACGATAGGATAGGATACACGCACGATACGATAGGATACATGCACGATGGGATAGGATACACGCACGATGGGATAGGATACACGCACGATAGGATAGGATACACGCACGATAGGATAGGATACACGCTCGATAGGATAGGATACATGCACGATAGGATAGGATACACAATAACAATAAACCTGATAAACGCAATACCTGATAAACGATCTTCACAACAGACCTGATAAATGAAAAACATGATAAATGGGAAACCTGATAGAAATGTAAATTTAGAAGCAATTAATTTAGACAGAATGAAATTTTTATACCTACAACATATAATTACATTAATTATGTTGATAATAATATTGAAGGATTTCAATATTCATTATATGACAACGGTACGGCTGGAGTGGGAGTGTTCTTGGCTGAGGAGTGGATCGAGAAGGTATTTGAGGTGCAGCGTGTCTCTAACAGGATCATCCTAGTGAAGCTTGTGGTCGACCAGCGTGTGCTCAGCATTTTGTCAGTCTATGCACCTCAAAGTGGCCTCAATGATGTGCAAAAGGATCAGTTTTACGACCAACTGCGTCCAGTGACTGTCAAGATCCCGGCATCAGACTTCCTTATCCCATGCAGAGATTGGAATGGCCATGTTGGTAGTACTGGCACCGGATTCAGAGAGGTGCATGGTGGTCTATGGTATGGCAGGTCAGATCCTGACACAGAAGGTGAGAGGATCTTGGAGTATGCACTGGCTTTTGATCTCGTTGTCGGCAACACTTGCTTCAAGAAACGTGACAGCCACCTAGTGACATACAAGTCTGGAGGCGCAGCTACACAGATTGACTTCATCCTGTTTCGTAGGAACATGCACAAACTTGTCACAGATGTGAAGGTAATCCCTGGTGAGGAAGTTGCTCTACAGCATCAGCTCCTAGTTAGTGACATATTGATTGACATGCCAACCAAAGCCAAGCACAAGTTCACACCTCGCCTGAAAGTCTGGAAACTAAAGGATCATGCAACTTGCAGATACTTCCAGGAAGTATTTGAATCACTGTATCGGCCTCAGCAATGGGAGCCGAAGCCACTATCGAGGAAATCTGGACTAACATCAAAACAGGTTTACTGAAGACAACTGAGAAGGTGTGTGGCATAACACGATCCCACCGATGGCGACGAGAAACTTGGTGGTGGACAAACTCTGTGGAACAGACCATCACAGCAAAAAGACTAGCTTACAAGGCCTGGAAGTCTGGAAATGGCACACGAGCATAGTATGATGCGGCCAAGCGTACATCTAGACGAGCAGTTCATCATGCTCGCTCGGTTCATCATGCTCGCTATGAGGCAGAAAAGGAGATATACAAAAACGTAGATACCAGGTCTTCAGAGGTGTACCGCCTTGCAAACCAGATGCGAAGGGAGAATGTTGATGTTGTGGGCGACAAACCAGTAAAGAATGATGCAGGTGAGATGTCATTGAACCAAGAAGCAAAGGAGAAAGCTTGGCTAGAGCACTATGAAAGGCTCCTAAATGTGGAATTTGAATGGGACCCTGAACACCTAATTAACTAATGAACCACCACTGGAAGGGCCACCTGAGGAGTTTGCTGTGAGTGTCGGAGTCCATCAGGGGTCAGTACTCAACCCTCTGCTTTTCATCATCGTACTCGAGGCTCTTTCATGCGAATTTCGCACCGGCGTTCCCTGGGAGGATCTGTATGCAGATGACCTGGTTATCATTACTGACTCGTTGGATGAATGTGTCAAGAGGCTTCTGACTTGGAAAGAAGCTAAGGAAAGGACTGAGAGTGAATGCAGGCAAAACCAAGATCATGATCTGCGGTACGGGTCTTGACCTACTTCAGGACTCGGGCAGCTTCCCATGTGCTGTCTGTCATACAGGTGTAGGCAGCAATAGTATTTTCTGCAATGG
>NC_079173.1:9069194-9079194 GCF_947568905.1 Ostrea edulis | reverse complement strand
TACTTTGACTACCATTTTTCATCCAAATTTAAAAATTATATTAGAGATATTTTAACGATTCTTTACATTTCTATTGTAAAAGAATATGAAATTTGTGTCTAAAATAGAAGAAAAATTCCTTCGATTTGAGAATTCTAGTGTTAGTAAATGATTCGTATCTCAGTAACTCAAATAATTTTGCTATAATTGCTGGAAGTAAATTGTGTCAGGAGTGCAACAGAAGTAGGTGAAATGAGGATATGCCTCTATGCATGCATAAAAACAGAACTGATTTGTAACAATATGATTTGATCGGGTTCGTTATTCTATATATTATGTTTTTAATGTTTGTAGTTCGCCATGCTTATTTGAACATCTTAATAAACGTAGTCTAGAATTGAGCTGCATTCCTTAATTCTGCAAGGTCCTATGTATTGAAACATGGTGTCAGAAGTCCTGAACTGTAAACTGTGAGTACGGATATTGTGTACCAGCCACAATAAACAGAAAAACCTGACATTTTCCCCCTTTGATATTGTCCGAGAACGCGCCAAAATTCGCCAATGGAAAACGTACTCCACCCGCCCGAAACGATGGATTTCAATGCCAAAAGCCTGTTCCAGACTTGGAAAAAATGGAAAGAGGAAGTTTGTTTATATATTGACATAAGCATGGATAAAAAGCCAGAAGCACAAAAGGTAAAACTTTTGTTATATCTTCTCGGACGCAAGGGGAGGGAAATCCATAGCACAATACAATTCCAAACAACAGATGAGCATGGAAACAAAGTCGACATTGAGGAGAAAAACATCACTGTGAAGATGGTTCTAGACGAATTTGACAAACACTGTGACCCTAAGAAAAATGAGACAGTGGAGCGATATAAATTCTACAGTCCAAGTCAGCAAGTAGGTGACACTTTTGACAAATTTTTAGCAGAAATTAGAATCTTGGCTGACACATGCAACTTCGGAACACTTAAAGACTCTATGATAAGAGACAGAATCATTTGTGGCGTAAGCGATTCTGGACTGCGAGAATGGCTTCTGCGTGTGGCAGACTTGGATTTGGATAAATGTATTCAGGTCTGCAGGGCAACTGAAGTTTCTAAAGAGCAAAACAAAGAAATTGAACCACAGGCAGCAGAAGCATCTGTGCATACAGTGAACTCACACAAGAAGAACTTCAAGAAGCAGCCACAAAAACCACAAAGACATCAGCAGCAACAACAAAACAGACAGGATTCCAGTCAGTGCAAGTACTGTGGAAGTCGCCATGTAAAGGGAAAACGAAACTGCAAAGCATATGGTCATCAGTGTGGGAAGTGTGGCAAATTACATCATTTTGAAAAGGTATGCAACTCTACCAAGTCAAGTGTACACCAAATCCAAGAGAGTGTTGAATCGGACTCGGATGACTACTATTCTATCTACAGTGTAGACCTCAGAAACCACAGCGAATCAATCAACGCCATTAACCAAGCCACCGAAAACAAAGTATTTGCCACTTTGTCTGTGAATGGACAGTATGTGAAATTTCAAGTAGACAGTGGTGCCATGTGCAATATCCTCCCACACAAGTACCTGAGTGACAAAAATATCATCACAAAGACTGACCAGATACTTTCTATGTACAATAACACAACTATCAAGCCACTGGGCAAATGTCACCTTAAATTCACAAATCCAAAGAACAGAGGAAAGTACAAAACAGACTTTGTAGTACTTGATGGACCATGTCAACCAATACTTGGTTCTAAAGCATCACAAGCCTTGAAATTGATCACAGTTGAAAACGAAAATATTCTTGAACTCAGCATGAAAAAGACAGAAGCACTTGCAAGAGAAAAAGTCTGTAGCAAATTTCAAGACATGTTCACAGGATTAGGACTACTTGAGGGAGATTACCACTTGCAGCTAGATCCAAATGCAAAACCAGTCATTCATGCACCACGCAAAGTCCCACTTGTTATCAAGAAAGACCTAGAAAATGAATTAGAAAGACTTGTGAAACTTAGAATCTTAGCTAAAGTGACTGAGCCAACACCATGGGTCTCAAGCTTGGTTGTAGCACGAAAACCAAGTGGGAAACTTAGAGTGTGCATAGACCCTCAGGACCTGAACAAGGGACTTCAGCGAGCATACTACCCAATGCCAACTATTGATGACATCTTGCCTGATTTGTCCGATGCAAAATGTTTCAGTGTCCTTGATGCCAAAGACGGATTTTGGCATGTTCGTCTTGATTATGAGAGCTCCCTCATGACTACATTCAACAGTCCATTTGGAAGGCTCCGCTGGCTCCGCATGCCATTTGGAATCAACACAGCACTGGAGGAATTCCAGCGCTGCCAGCATCAGGCACTCGAAGGGCTGCCTGGAGTAAAAAGCATACACGACGACATACTTGTGATCGGGGAAGGAAAGACAGCAGCAGAAGCACAAGAAGACCAAGACAGAAACTTCATGCGGCTCATGGAACGATGCAGAGGAAAGCAGCTAAAGTTAAACAAAGACAAAATGAAGTTTCGCCAATCACAAGTGAAATTCATTGGCCATACAATAACAGCCGAAGGACTGAAAGCAGACCCTGAAAAGGTAAAGGCAGTCCTGGATATGCCGAATCCAACTGATGTTGCTGGAGTACGTAGGTTCATTGGGTTTGTGACCTACTTGGCAAAATTTCTCCCAAAACTCAGTGATATCTGTGAACCACTACGTAAGCTCACCCAGAAAGACAATGAATGGCACTGGACATCAGAGCATGACAACGCGGTGAGGCAAGTGAAAAATTTAGTCACAACAGATCCGGTATTGCAGTACTTTAATCCAGAAAAAGAACTAACATTGCAATGTGATGCCTCAGAAAAAGGACTCGGAGCAGCTTTGTTACAGGATGACAGACCACTTGCCTTCGCCAGCCGAGCGTTAACTACAACTGAAACTCGATATGCGCAAATTGAAAAAGAGTTTCTAGCAGTGGTATTTAGACTTGAACGCTTCAATGTCTACACGTTTGGAAGACCAGTATTGGTCCAATCAGACCACAAACCTCTAGAGATAATTGTAAACAAGCCTCTTTACAAAGCTCCAAAGCGTCTCCAGAGCATGCTACTCAGAATACAGAAGTATGAGGTGCGCTTGAAGGACCGTCCTGGAAAGAACATGGAGATTGCAGATACTTTGAGCCGCGCATATCTGCCTAACGAACAACCGTCAAAGTTCGAATCAACAGTAGAAGCAATCAATATGCTCCAGTTCTTACCCATTGCACCAGACCGTCTAGAAGACATTCAGAATCAAACTGCAAAAGATGCTGCTCTACAAGAGTTAGGCTCAACTATCAGCAATGGCTGGCCAAACAACAGAAACTCCATTCCAGCGCTCATAGGCTCTTACTTCGATATAAGAGATGAGCTGTCTATTCAAAATGGGATCATTTTCAAAGGAGACAGAGCTGTCATTCCACAAACACTCTGCAAGGATATGCTAAGGAGGATTCATTCATCACACCTTGGAGTTGAGGGATGCCTGCGACGAGCCAGAGAATCAGTATCCTGGCCACAAATGAACGCCGAGGTCAAAGACTTCATACAAAAGTGTGAAACATGTCGCGCTTTTGACAACAATCAAACTAAAGAACCTCTAAAACATCAAGAAGTACCACCACGTCCCTGGGCAAAACTTGGTTTACACATCTTTACATTTGACCAACGTAATTATCTGATTGCGACTGATTATTTCTCTAACTACTTTGAGATTGATCCCTTGGATCATATGACATCTCGGGAGGTCATCAAAAGGCTTCGAGCTCAGTTTGCAAGACATGGCATACCAGACCTATGCATGTCAGACAACGGTCCACAGTTTGCCTCCGAGGAATTTGCGAATTTTGCACGAATGTGGGAATTTGAACACGCAACATCTTCGCCTCATTACCCACAAAGCAATGGGAAAGCCGAACAAGCTGTTAAAGTGGCCAAACAGATTTTAAGGAAGGCAAAACATGCAAAATCTGATCCTTACTTAGCATTGTTGGATTACCGAAACACACCAACCCAACATGTGGGAACTAGTCCAGTCATGCGACTAATGGGTAGGAGAACAAAAACACTCCTCCCTACCAAAGGAAAGCTACTACAACCAAAGGATGCCTCATTTGAGAAGGAGAAGATAGACATGGCCAAGCAAAAACAAGCAGAATACTACAACAGAGCTGCGTATCCATTGCCACCATTATCAGTCGGTGAGACAGTCCGCGTAAAAACTCCTCATAGACCATGAGAAAAAGGAACCATAACTGGGACTAAACCAGATATAAGATCATATGAAGTCAAAACAGAAGCAGGAGGTAGTATATTAGGAACAGGAAACACCTAAGAAAATCAAGCGAGATCCCTGTCATGTGACAATCCAGAGGATATCCCAGGTGAAATCGAAGCTGTTCCCGAGCCAAATCCAATAAAAGAATCTAAAAACACTATCACTCGATCGGGACGCGAAGTCAGGCCACCAGCAAAATACAATGACTTTGTATTTCATAGACTATTATTGTTAGTAGAGAACTAATTAGTTGTTAGGTATTGTAGCTAGAAAAGTTCTTCTTATATTGTGCTGATCTTATTAATTTGAAATTGCATTGGATACTCAGAGACACTGAATTTCTAGTCATTTAATTTATGTCAGTGCTAGTCATATATGTTATAAGTCTATAAAGCAGTATTACTTTGGCCCTAGTCATTTCAAACATAATATAAATGTGTTCAACGTCCATAACAGTTCAACTAAAGAAAAGGGGATGTAACAATATGATTTGATCGGGTTCGTTATTCTATATATTATGTTTTTAACGTTTGTAGTTCGCCATGCTTATTTGAACATCTTAATAAACGTAGTCTAGAATTGAGCTGCATTCCTTAATTCTGAAAGGTCCTACGTATTGAAACAGATTGAAACCTGTATGTCTGAAGTTATAGATGGCTGTTATCAGTATGTCTGACATTAAAAACAATGCATTTTAATGCAAGAAAAAGGATTTTATTATCTACTAATACAACTTTAATTGGAAAATAAAACATTGAGTATTTTGCCAATTTTTTGTAAATTTTGATCGAAAAACATGTCCAGACTAAAATTCATGAAAACTTCATCTCCTTAGATAATTTTCTCTAAAAGCTTCATTTTATTTCCCAAAATTTCATTTATGTCCTTTCCACTGTTGTAAATGAGTGCAACAAAAGTAGGTCAAATGAGGATATGCATTTATGCATGCATAAAAACAGAATTGGTAGAAATATGTCTGAAATTATAGATAGTTGTTTTCAGAATGTCTGATATTATTAAAAAATGCATTTTAATTATATCTAAACGAATTTTTTTATCTTCTTAAACAACTTAATTTGAAAGTAGAATAAAACTTTAATAAGAGTATTTTGACAATATTTCACAATTTTGATGGAAAAACATGAAAAAATCCACTCCAAAATTAATGAAAATTTCATTTGCTTTGATTATTTTCTCTAAAAACTTCAAATTTTCTCCTCATATTTTATATATTTTCTTTATAATTGATGCATGTAGTTATTGTCAGGAGTGCAACAAAGTGAGGGAAAGCAGGTTTTTTGTTGTTGTTTTTTTTGTTGTTTTTTTTTTTTAGAAAAGTGTCTTGTCCTTAATTCAGACTGATATTTCAATAAAAAAAATCATTGTGTACTTCTTTCAAAGGTGTTACTCCAACATGGAAAGTGATTTATTTTCATTTTTGATAATGTTTCTTATAAATATAAAAAGTTTTTGAGCCATCCTCATAAAAATTAAGGGGAAAATTACCCAAAAAATCAAATATTTTGAAAAAAAATGTACTTGATACAAAATTACTGTCTGAAATTATTGATTATTGTTCCTTACATCATTTGCAAAGTAAAGTTCATGTTTTGAATTTGTTTTAAAATATTCTATGCAATGTGCTTATATACTCAAGCATTTTTATAAAATTTTGTGAAAACCTGATGATATAAAGTCTACAACTTTTTCAGTACTTTATTGATTATAATGCCCTTTTGGATTTATGAACTTCAATGTATATACAACCTAAAATTACCAAAGAAAATGATTTCAACTTGCTTGAAAAATGACAAAAAATTTCAGTTTGTGCCTCATTTTTTTTAAACCACCCAATTGATAAAACATTTATCAATACTGCAACATACTTATTTTATCATTTTTATTCGTTACTATTAAAGATATATCACTTGAAGAATCAACAATCAAATATAAGATCAAACCTATAATTCTAGAGGGGTGGAATTACCTTAATGGGATATTGTTGAATTCTTGCGTAGAGCGATCCATACAAGTGGATCAAAGCATCTAATTTTCAAGAAGAATTCTGAGGGTATTGCTTTTACCTCCCAGTGACCTGTGTGATGAATGTTATTATATACAGACCATGTATATTAGGACAAGCATGTGGATATTTTTCTTTAAGATTTATCCTATACATGTATATCACCATTGAAAATTTTGATCCCCTATAATTGTGGTCCCACGTGGGACCTTATCCCTAGGGGCCATTATTGAAACGAATCTATACTATGTCAGGAAGCATTCAATATGATTGACTGCTTATGGTGACTAACAATCCTACAAAATTTGAACAAAATCTACTGAGCGGTCTCTAAGCAGTTGCATCCACAATGTGTTCTTAAAGTGTAGCATATACAAATTCAACAAAGTCCCATAACTCCTGTAAAATTTGTTTAATTAAAATGGCAGCACAATATCATTAACAACATATAGTGATCAACAATCCTACAAAATTTAGACAAAATCCATTGATCAGTTTTTGAAGAATTGCGTCCATAGTGTTCCTATAGTGTAGCATGTACAAATTCAACAAAGTCCCATAACTCCTGTAAAATTTGTCAAATCAAATTGAAAGCGCCATATGATCAACTACGTATGGTGACTAACAATCCTACAAAATTTGAACAAAATCCGCTGAGCGGTTTCGGAAGAGTTTCGTCCACAAAGTCAAGTGGGACAGACACCAATATTTCTACTATTGTCCCCTTGTGCATTGCGGTGGGGAACAATAAACGTCTGTTATGATAAAATTTAAGCAAGCTTAGTAAACTTTAATTTAGAATTGTCAAAGGTTTTTATATATATCATTGGATTGTTTGCTGTCCTTCTTCAAGAAGACGTACTTGATTTATAGTTTTTGTCCCTCAATGAATGTATCTTCTCTATATGGGAACGGAGGATCAGATCATCGTCTCTATTTATTAGCTGAATATCAGAAGTTCAAAGCCCTATATATTTCCATGTTACTTCACATTCACTGGGTTTTTCCTTATGGAGTTCTGATTGTAAGTATTTTAACGCACTAAATAGTATGCGGCCAATTTGATGCATTTATAATGACTCAGAGACTATCGCAAGTTTAAACTTTGCGAGCTGTAACTCTCATACAAATTAGTTAATAGAATTACATTCTGAAGTCACAAGAAGTAAAACAATTAGGGATTGCAAATTTTACAAATTCGTTCCGGATATATAATTCACTGAAGTTCGCTATCATTGTGCAAAAACTAGCTTGTATTGTCGTCAGCAGGTTTTAGCCGTTTCACTTTCTTTGTGATACATTTTCTTCATTCTTATACTCAACTCAAATGGAATAGTACATGCTCAAGATTTTTTGAGTATTCTTTGGGGCTTGCTCAGAGTTGTACTCGAAACAAACATGGCTGAGTTTGAGTATACGTACGGTAAAAGTTTTATAATTTCCAGCCCTGAGCGATTAGTTAATTACACAAGTATGCATGAAATAACTATATTCAATATACTAACTACTATAACCATTAAATATAAATGTCAAATCGCATTAGAATTGGTTAACCCTCGTTACGTGTAGACAAGATTAACACTCCGGAATTTGCCAATGACATCCACACACCATAAGCATTAGCAAACACAATATCAAACATGTCATAGTGAGTTAATATTCACTAAACAGTAGATAACTTGACCGCAGCTCAAAAATATTTTTTTTCAAAAATCAAATATGAATTACTGGAGATTGTCCAATGTTGCCCTTTGGATGTGTGCAAGTTTGAAATGAAACACAAATTCTGTGCAGAGGTCAGTCACCGGACAAATTCTGTGCAAAGGTGTCACCGGACAGATTCTGTGCAAAGGTGTCACCGGACAAATTCTGGTTCTATATGTGAGAAAATTCACCTGTGTATGATTTTCAATAGAGATGAGATAAAACTGATAGACCCACCTCTCACAAATAAATGTCGCTCAGCTTTATGTAACACTTTCATGTGATATATATACCAAACTCTGTTCTTCATTGTTTAATATGTCTGGTACATAAATGTAAGTACAAACTTTGAAATTTTTTCTGCAAAACTCTGTGTTCCTAATCTCATAGCTATAAGTGCACTGTTTCTTTTCAATTTCAACTTCACTGACAATACAGGTAATCAGTACAGAAGAGATAATAAACATTACAAATATAGTTTTGCCACAAATATGTTTGATGTCCCTTGGGGATCTGGGTTAGGATAGGTTCTCAGTACCCCTTGCTTGTCGTAAGATGTGGCTAAATGGGGCAGTCCTTTGGATTAGACCACAAAAAACTGTGGCCCCATGTCACAGCAGGTGTGGCATGATGCAGATCACTCCCTGCTCAAAGGCCGTAAGCCCCGAGCATAGGCCTGAATTTTGCAGCTCCTCGCCAGCAATGGCAACGTCTCCATACGCGTGAAAGATTTTTGAAAGGGACGTTAAGCAATATACAATCAATCAAATAAGTTTGAAAAGACAAATTGTGCAGGATATCAAATAACAAGGCTAATTACCAGTCACATTTTTGTACAAAAGAACTTGGGCCAAGGTCAGATAAGACCAACTGAAAGCCTGGCATATGAGTCAGCTGTCTATTACAAGAACTACTGTAAAACAGGGTGGGCAAGAAATGAAATGACAGCCAATGAAAGAATTACGGTGACGCAGGGCTTGAAGCTAACATTTTATGTCACCAGTCCAGCCGGACTGATGGGGAATGATTTTAACCAGTCCGCAGAAAAATTTACCAGTCCAACAGTTTTCCAAAAATAATTAAACATATTTCGTTAATGTAATTAAAATGAAATTTAACTCAAAAAATGAATATGCCTCAGACAATATTATAACACTTAAATGTGGAATTTATATAATTTACGAATCAGATTCATCTGATATCTACAGATCAAAGCATGCCAAATGTGTGTATAAAATTTCATAAGTATATTTTCCAAAATGATGCTTTAGAAAATTAACCAGTCCCATCGGACTGACTAAAACAAATGTCAGTCAGTCCGCCAGACTTTTAACCAGTCACAGACTGACGGGCATATGTTAATTTCGAGCCCTGTGACGCAAATTCATTACAGTAAAGGTCAATGACATTTATGCATAAAGTTCTTTAATTAATACCAGAGGTTGTTGATATCTATACATAAAGTATTTTCATTAATACCAGATGCATACAGTACTTAAATACCAGATGCTATTGATATTTCAAACAGACAAAAACACACCTGCATGCAGTGTTCGAAACTTAGGCGTCGGCCCTGCGCCAACGTACACATCGAAGCACTCGCGAATAGTAAGACTAAATGGGCCCTTCTCATAATTTTGAGCCGGCAACCAATGTCAGTCAGTCCGCCAGACTTTTAACCAGTCACAGACTGACGGGCATATGTTAATTTCGAGCCCTGTGACGCAAATTCATTACAGCAAAGGTCAATGACATTTATGCATAAAGTTCTTTAATTAATACCAGAGGTTGTTGATATCTATACATAAAGTATTTTCATTAATACCAGATGCATACAGTACTTAAATACCAGATGCTATTGATATTTCAAACAGACAAAAACACACCTGCATGCAGTGTTCGAAACTTAGGCGTCGGCCCTGCGCCAACGTACACATCGAAGCACTCGCGAATAGCAAGACTAAATGGGCCC